>NW_019386304.1:14127-70868 GCF_000671375.1 Centruroides sculpturatus | reverse complement strand
TATTAATCTGTGTGATGTTCACGTTTTTTAAATTTTGGTCTTGACAGACATAAGTTAATTCAAGATGGCGATGCGTGAAATATGGACCCCATTGGTGCTTTTACAGTAATATAGAACTCAACTCCTCCGAACTTTCTATTTGCAAGCAGACAGTCCTCCAGAGCAATTTGTGAAAAAGACACTAGGTAGAAAGTCAATTCTTCCCGAGAATATCGAAAAAGAGCTGCTGGAATATATATTGTTGATGGAGGTCATATTTTTCTATTATAAAAGCATTTTTGCAATAAAATACATTGGAGTAAATTATTTGGTAATTATTTAACTTTTTTTGTCCTTTCCTATTTGTTTTTGGCTACATTAAAGCATTTATTTGAAAATATACAGTAAGGTTCCATATTACCACCCAATTTTCTCTAAGCCTACTTTTGGACTTTTTGTACAAAAGCCTTCAAAAACCACACTTTTAATTACACTAGCGAAAAATCCAATTAGGAACATTTAGTTTACAAGTTACCAGTACTTTTAGCACAAAAAATGTGGGTGTAGTTATGATACCTTGTTTACAATTCACTAAAATGTAATTGGGGTTCCATAATACCACCTTCTCCTCTATTTAATTTTTTCCTTTTCTTCATCTTTTTTAACAGGGAAAGCAATACTATTATCTATTTTTTGTTGCCAGTCGTTAATTAATTTGGTAGGGTATCCGTTTAAACTAAATTTTTTGTGTAAGTCATTTATATATTTTCCTTTCTTTCCCTGTTCACTAGTTCTATTGAGTATATTTTTATATTCCATATAAAAAATGTTCTTTTTTATATGCAGAGGAATATTAGAATGATAATTCAATGTTTTGTTGATCGAACATTGTTTTTTAAAAGGTTCGAACATTAATTTGTTTTCTTTCCTAGTAATAACTACGTCAAGGTACCTTATGCTATTATCTGTTGTTGTTTCTTTTTCGATAGTAAATTGAATTTCTGTATAAATATTATTTATTAATTTACTTATTTCTTCAGTTTTTACTTCAGCTTCATTATATACTATTAGAACATCGTCTACGTATCTTCTATAGTAATGTATACCAGGAATATCTTTAATTTTTATGTCTATTTCAATCATTATCAGTTCAGATAATTTCGGGCCTATAACCGACCCCATGCTAATGCCGTCTTCCTGTGTGTAATATTTATTGTCTATTTCAAAATAGTTACTCTTGTAAGCGAATTCTAGTAGATCTATAATATAAAATTCAACATTCATTTTTCTCAATTGGTTATTAATCATTTGCCATGTTATTGATGGGTACATTTATATTACATCAAGACTAGCCAATTTAAACGTATTTTCTATCTGGACCTTCTTCAAATCATTTAAAAATTCTTCTGTATTTTTAATAGAATAAATTGAATTATCGTAACTTTTAAGTTTTTCTTTCAAAAATTTTTCTAAGTTGTACAATACAGTACATTTGAAATCGACAATTGGTCGTACTTTTTCGTTTTGTTTATGAGTTTTTAGTTGGATATTTAACCGAGGAGTTCTCTCGTTAACCTCAGACAATATAAATGCTTTTTTGTTTTTAGTAACATCCCCCAGTTTTTGTAGTTTCGTAATTCGTTTTTTTAGTTCTTCGTATATGATTTTTCTTGGATTAATCTGTAGTTCTCTGAAATTTTTTCCGTTTATGATTTGTAGTTTTTTTAAAACAATCCAGTCTTGGGTTACAACTACAATTTGCTTAGACTTATCTGCTCTAATTATATTAAGATTATCATCATTTAAGTACTTATGCAATTTTTTAATTTCTGTTTTGTATTTATAATAATTTTTATCCCTGACGATTACTCTATCTTTTTGTCTCACAATATGTGCTTTTATAATGTTACTTAATTTAATTTTCATTATCTCAGAGTCTACTTCTGTCAATCCTCCACACACTTTGTCTAGGCTTGGTATTATATCTATCACTCTCCAACTATTAGGACCGTTAAAGTGTAATCCTGTCTGCATTGTCTCGAGAATATCTTTAGGAATCACATACTTTGTTTTATTTAACACAAGGGATTTTTTCCATTCTGATATCTCCTCTATAGAGGGGTATTTAAATTTTTCTATTAATTTTATATTTTTATCTATTCTATAATTATCAATACTACTATTATATAGAATTTTAGTTTCTTCATTTTCCTGTTGATTTCTCTGGTTTTTATATTTTTGTAGATTATGCTTTAATCTTCGAATTTTAATGTATTTAAATTTTACAGTAGATTTTATGATTCTAGAGTTTATATATTTCCTCTCGCGTGTTGGTATGTTCTGGCTGATGGACTTGGAGATAGAAAGTGTTCTTAGTTGTCAATTCTCTGCAATGTGAGCTTTTAGGTAATCTATATCGACAGCAAGTTTTTTTACTTCACCTTGTATTGTTTGCTTGAGAATACAACAGAGAATAAACTGGCCAAATACCCTTAAACAAAGGAAAAGTACATACTTTATGAAGGCATAGAGCCTTTACTACATGAAAATGAAAATTAATGAATACATAGTGTACAGTAATTTACCTGATAAGACAGACCTCAGAAAAATACTTTATGGGGCATAAAGCTGTCTATGATAAAAATTAATTATCTAAGGTTATTTTATCTAAGGTGTGGCCGAGTCATCCAGAGTGCCGAGTTTTCGAGACTCTACTGTATAAGACACTGTCTTATTTTCGGGGAAACAGGATACTACAACATTTAGTCTTAAGAATTTCACTGCACACTTTTGAGAAAATGCTTGAATATTTTATTGAGCAAAAAGAGGAAAAATGTTTCCTGTAGCAATTAATAATGTTCATTATGTGCTATTTTCAAAGATGAATATTGTAGAAATGAAACATTAGAATTAAGAATTGTATAGCAGAACAGTTTTTCTCTGCTTTGTTTTGAAATTGCACTAGCAGTTATCAAGTCATTAGCAGACATTAAGGTCTGTTTAAGTCCTTAAGCAGAATCCAAAATAAAATCCCCAAAGCCAGAAATATATGATTTCAGAAGTTACGAAATACTCATTTCTGCTCTAGTAAAATTCAGTGTATTTTTAACACAAAATTCTTTAGATTCTTTTCCCAATGTTACACATTTTTATTTTCTTTTACAGGATTTGAATGGCAGTGTCAACTCGTCTTTCGTAGCAAACTGACAATGCACACGGCATTCGACAGAAAAGACAACACGGAACCCGCTGCAGTAACAGCACTGGCAGTTTCTAAGTACGTATCAAAAAAATTTTAAACTAGTATTTCATTTTATAGAATACAAGTTGAAAGGCCCAATGCAGGCATCGGGCATACTAAATTACAAATAAAAATAATAATATACTGATTATTATACTGTAAAAATATAAAATAATTTATGTTGTTAATTTAAATAATAGCTAGGTACACCTCTAGTGGCCATTTTTGGCATACAGTGACAGAAAGAAAGAAAATGCCCACTTTTTCAGCTTTATATAGTAGATTATTAATTTAGAAATGCCTATGCAAGGTGAACTTGTTTTTTAATTTTAAGTTTATATTTATAAAGCTTTTTCGTATATGTTGAGGATATGTTTCAAATACTGTGCATTTGTTGTTCTCAGAAGTCAGAATTAGAAAAAGGTGCAGTATGAGCAGAATCACCCTGTCCTGGAATAAATTTAACCCATTTTAAAAAGCTTGAATTGATTGCTTCATTGTAAACATTGATAAATTTCATTTTATCAATGTTTACAATAAAGCAATCAATTCAGTAATACAAGATGTCAGTACATTCTTATGGTCAACCTCGTTTGAATTCATTCTGTGACCAGCAAGAATGTAACTATCTATATTAACTGTGTAAAGTTAAAAATATATTTCACTTTAAACAAAAAAACATGAAATGAAAATGACCGGCTTATTTCAGTTTGTTAATAGAAATGAATTTTTATCTTTGTTTGTTTGTAATTCTCTAAATTAAATGGATACCAAACATGCATAAAATTTAAAGTTTCTTTAATGTATATTATGCATAAATTTGCGCACTCTTCATACTGTAGACTGGTTCTATGCCTAAAAGCAGACTACCAGAGATGGTCCTTCCGATTTGGCCGAGTTTGATAAATATTGTAGCACTTCCTCCCAGTAATTAATAGTAAAGCCACTCAATACTTTTGCAAGAAAAAAAATGAGTTTAACATTTTCTATGTTCTTGCATCTTATTCAGATAATATGTTAACGGGCTACATATCCAAGTGTATAAGCTATTTGACTACTGTGCTGTGTGTCGAAAGTTCGAATCTTTATTAAAAGTTTTTCTCTAAAGTAAGTGCACTAAAATGAATTGTTATTGCTATAGTTTTTTTAAAATTTTTAACAGGAAAAAATCGAAATTTTGTAATTATAACATTAATTTGCTGTATAATAAAAAATTTCACAATTATTTTCCTCTTGTTCCATGATTTTTGTTACTAGGCAATGGTTGCCAAGTAAATAGAAAGTTCCTTTCTTGTCTACTCTTTGAATTATTGGTGTAGCAAGATGAACAAGTTGAGGGTGTCCAACACCATGAAAATATTTGGTGAATAATTATAATTATAATAAAAATTATTAAAAAATGTGTTATGCATGATTCTTTCAACTTGCTCATGTTGCTACACCAATAATTCAACATTTGCAAGAGAAATATTTGTCATCTTGTAGACTTGTTGCATGCATCTGAATAGAAATTACGACATAAAATGTTTAAAGTGCAGAACAAATAAATAACTACAAGATACTAAGTTTCTTTGTTAAAATTCGTAAACTACTTCACACAGCTATCTGCTTCAGTGCAGATTAGAAAAACTTTTAAAAAAAAGTATTGTTGTTATATCATATATTGAAACACAGTAAATGGTACATAAGGAATGCAGAAAATTTTAAACTCATTTTTCTTGTAAATGCTTGGGAACTGCATTGAATTGCTTTATCACAAATTACTGGGAGAATAGTATTACAACATATAGGGTGAATCATTTTAATGGATCCAGTGGAATAACTCAAATATGCATCCCAAAGAAAAGATTGTCAAATGAAAAAATGTTAGCCCCTCAAAGTCATTCAGTTTTGTCACAGTTGGCAGAAAGGGATCAACTTCAAAAATGGTAGTTCCAATTTAAGAAAATGATGTAGAATCATAAGCAATAAAAAACATTTTTTTCAAAAGATGCACTTAACAGAAGTTATGAGCCTCCTTCCAGACAGTGCATGAATCTGTGAAATTTGCTGAATGGGAAAAAGTCATTAGGAAATATTAATCTTGTTTCCTACAAATAATAAGCAACTGTGTTGTTATGATTACTTTGGGACTTGCAATTTTTGATCATTAATGAAAATTGTATCATTTTTAACTCAATATACTACGATGTGCATATTTTTTATAAATAACTGTTTTTAACTCAACAGATCACAAAATTAAACTAGAGAAATCAGAAGTTGTTTGTCAAGGGGACGAACAAGATCTGTAATACACAAATTTTCTAAGAATTCTTATTGCGACCTTACCTTTTTATCATTTACATACTAAATTGTATACTTTGTTTAAGTTTTGAAGGCTTATTTAGTACAAATTTGCCAGTTTCTCTTCTTTGGCCCTTTCATTTTTTAATTATTGTTCCAAATACTGTACATTTCATGTGATTTTTGAACACAATGTCAGGAATCCACTCTGTCACCAATTTTTTGTAATGAAAGTGGACAAATTTCAGCTTCATTCTAATTTGATAAAAAAATATTGCAATCTACACCACTAACTTATATTTATGCACAAAATATAGTTAGAAATAATGTTTTAAATTTTGTCATCTTTAGTGTGTATAAAAATTTTTATATTGAATAGACTTTTTGGCCAGTAAATTTAAGCTTTGTCATTTTAGAGCATTATAACTTATTAGTCAGATGTTAACAATTTTTCCTTGGTAAGAATTCCCCCGATCCAAAAATCCACATTTTTATTGTTTTTATAAGCGGTATCATCTTGCTGCCCTTCCAGCTATTATCAATAGAATGCCTCTTTCATCATTTATTGTGACAATCACGAACGACTTACATAAAAACAAAATTAAAGTGACAGTTGTTTTCATTTATTAAGTCAAATATGCTTTTTTGGACATGTTTCTCCTTGATCACAATTTTAATAAGTAATATAGAAACATACACAACAAACAAAACCCAATATTAAGCAAATATACACATACAACTTATTAATTTTAATATGAGATGGCACCTAATGCCTCCTAGTACCAAATTCATTTATAATTTATAATCATTATATCCAAATTTAGCCTGATCATTTGCGGCAGTTGTGGGTGTATATTTGCTCAATAAGTAATAAGAAAGACAAATGATGTTTCAAGCAGTGCAATGTAAACTTGATAATGTGAGTAAACTGGCATATGTAACTTGAGAAATTTTTATCATTTAGACTGAATGATTTAATGAACCTGTTATTACAGTCCATTTCAAAATTATAAATACACCCAACTTTTTTCAATAACAAAAACATTAATATAATAAATGCATTAACAATAGTAAATTGATGTTGTAAAGTTCTAAAAATTTCAGAAAATGTTTAGTATATTATCTGATAATTGTTTTGTAATTATCACTGATTTTCAATTTTTGATTGTTTCAAAAGTATAAGCATAGGTGCATAAAAAATGATTTGACATGTCTTAATATTTTGTAGGTCTACCATTTGATTTAATTAATTCAAATACTCTATCGGACATACATTTTACTAGTGTTTGAAGTTGTTTAATATTTTTCCAACAATCTATGATAGCTAATTTCAGTTCATTTGCAGTGTTGTATTGTCTGTTTTGGCCATAAACAAGATGATTTGTAATGCCCTAAACTTTCTATCGGTTTCATATTGGGGTTCCATGATGGCCAATCAATTACATTAATTTTTTTAGCAAACCAATTTTTAGTTGACTTTGATGCATGAATGGCAACATTATTTCTGTTGGAATTGCCAGTTTTCTCACCCAATAAGTAATTAAAAAAATTATTAAATTTTGATACAACAGTTCTTGATACTTTTTTGAATTCATTCTACCTTCTATAAATACAATGTCTGTTTTACCCCCCAAACAAATCCTGCCCACACCACCACGGAGCCCTCACCTTGCTGTCTGCTCATTCTGACTTCTTTGTTCTTCCTCAAATTATGCCAGTAGTAATTGGCTGGTTTGTCCAAATTCCTTTTTTTTTTTTTTTAATCTGAAAAGACTGTATATTTCCATGTCATCTTGTCTTTGGTCCACTTTAATCTAGCTGTTTCGTGCAATTGCATTAATTTCAGTTTGGCAGCCATTTTTGTAAATTTAGCACTTTTATGATTATGTATACATCTCCATACAGTTGATGCTGATTCTCTGGCAGACAACTTGTTGACCGTCAGTAACCGAAAACCCTTTCTTTCACTTCTAGGTACAGAGTTTTTGGCCCATCCACATTGCTTATTTCTGCCATAATTTTCACCAAGTTAACACATTTCTCACAGCATATTTAGATTGATTTACTGCTGCTGAAATTTGTCTTAGATTGTCCTGCTCCTTTTAGTTGTTAAATTTCATTTATTTCCAACTCAGTGTTTTTTCACGAGGCATTGCTTTAAATCACAAAAAAAAAACTGTTTAAAATTGGCACCACAGTTGTAATAATCAATGATACTACTCTCTGGTGAAAATTTATTTATTATTACTTTAATTAGTTATCATACTAATTTTATGCACCTGTGTTTTTACTTTGATTTTCAATTTTTGATTGTTTCAAGTGATAATTACAAAAAATAATTGTCAGATAGTTCTAAAAATTTCATAAAATGTTTAGTATGTTGTTTACAACAATTTAATATAATACATTACTATTGTTAATGTTTTTGTTATTGAAAAAAAATTGGGTGTATTTATAATTTTGAAACTAACTAACTACTTGATAAATGTTTTACTGGTCATTATAAAATAAATTATTGGATATAGAGGTTCAATCAAAAACATTGCATTGTCAACAGTCATCAATCTTTTACAAACCTTACACTATCCTGCTGTCAGTGAAAACAAGAACCCAAATTGGAATGTAATTTTAATCATTTTTTTTTTTATATTGTTTCAATTTTATTATTTCTTAATTATCAATTGTGATTTTATCCCTTTTAATTTCACATGCTCGAGCATTACAGCAGTTAAGTGCTCTAATTTGAGTTCTCTAGCTGGTTTCACCCCAAAAAATAGGAGAGAATGAGTGAACATTCGAAGCATTTTAAAAATTTCTTAAATATTATTTTTAAAGCAAGTATGAAGAAGGCTGGTTAAATATCTTTTAATTGGGTTATTATTCACTTTTAATCAAATACCCATGCTAATAATAATCATGAAATTTTTTAGAATACTTGATTAAATAACCAATAACTTTCTACAACAAAAGNAATTTCTTAAATATTATTTTTAAAGCAAGTATGAAGAAGGCTGGTTAAATATCTTTTAATTGCGTTATTATTCACTTTTAATCAAATACCCATGCTAATAATAATCATGAAATTTTTTAGAATACTTGATTAAATAACCAATAACTTTCTACAACAAAAGAAATTGGTTGTTCTTATGTTCAAAAAAAGAACACTAAGATTTGTGACTTGAAATCTGACAATTTTTCACATTTTTTAAAAATAATTATTCTATGCTTTTCTCCGGTTGACAAGAGATCCAAAAATGGTAATGAAGCATTTATGTATTTTCAATGCTGATATGCAAAAGAAAGCCGTGTATAGATAAGTCAATTTTAATTCCTTCTATGGTATTTGAGCTATTTCACTGTGTCTTGCCCATACAAATTTCTATCAATATATCTTGTACCTGTGTGTATGGAAAAAATTGCTTTCAACACAACTCCATTAACCATTAGAAGACTATGTACAAAGAACTTATCATACATAATTTAATTTCTAGTGACATTATTCTCACCTGCATTTCTTATACTGTAATATACTGATATATAATTTAGAAATATTTGTTAAAACATCTTTTCTATTTTATATGTTGGAACTAAGACAAAACAAGGTTATAAATTATTCCATCTTTTACGATATCTGATGATGATGATATACATGTTTGTTTAATGGGCAGATTAGTTATGGATAAAAGAAAATCCAATTTTAAATTACCAACAATTTCCAAAACTGCATCTTTGTATTTTTTTACGATTGGAAAATTAAAATGTAATTAATGATTTTACTTAGTTTTTGCATGCATTTACCAATAAACTTTGGTAACTGGAATGTTTGGCAGAATTTGTTTCAACAAACTAGAGATTGCACTGCATAGGACTAAAATTGCCACTTGGAGATATTTTTATTAAAGTGGTGATAAAATCCTAATCCACTTGTTTCACTATTCAGTATGAAATTGAATCAATCATACTTCAGGAAAAACAGCAAAATGTCGAGCTTCCATGCACCACACATCTAATGATTTAATGTCACATGTCAGTTCGGGAAGAAAATTAGGTGGTGATGTCGTTTTCACATTGAGATTTTTTATCAACTGAAAAATTTTAGGGGAATTTTTTGGGATGACCTTTTTCATTTTAATCTTTTTCAGTAGACTAAAACAAAAATTTTGACATGGCAGGACCTGTGAAATACTGTTTAAACATTGATTCTAAATAACACGTTTGATCACATTCATTAAAAATTATTCCTATTGCTAGCAGGGTGGGGCAGATCAGTCTCCGATTCAAATGAAACTTGGTGAGCATGTAGCCCTAAACACAAACAGCTCATCGTCCAAATAGGACCTACTTTTCAAGTGTTTCCAAAAATTGGGCATCTGAAAATTTAGTGTTTAGCTTAAAACTTCCAAACACTTATAAGTTTTAGATAGCCAAGTGAATAAGATGCTAAGCACTGGAGCTAGATACCATAGGTTCAAACCTTCTGAGTTTTGGTTTAGTTTAATTAATTTTGTGTGTTACTTTATTATTTTACTGCATCATTAGCATTATTATTATCCCTCACATTTAACCTTATAAAACAAGATTAAAAATTGTGACTTTATTTCCTGTTTAGAGAAAACAAGCCTCTAAGTTTTAACTCTTTTACATTGTTAAATAAATGTGAAGAAATAAAAGTTTTATTTTCACAAGCGAATAAGCTTTAGACATTACTGCATCTGGACAAAAAAGACAAGTGATATGAAAATAGGGCAGCAGTCAGTGTTTTATTTTTTTTTTAATTGTTAATATTATGAACAGTTTCCTCGTACATTCATGTTTGTTACATTTTGAATTTCACACCACCACAACTAAAAATAAATATAAAGAAAATTTTATTTAATAACAGAGTTAAATGTACAGAGGCTTGTTTTTGGTAACATCACAATTTTTAATTTCATTATTTCTCACATTTACAGCTTATGAAACTAACAAAATATTGCTTGTAAGCATTATTATTACTAACAACACACTGTTATTATTATTTTTTTTTTTTGATGTTACATTAAACTAAAATTTCAAACCTACATCAGCTAACTGTGGTGCATAGTGTCATTTCACTTGGCCATCATCACTCTTGGATACGAAACTTCCAAACACTGAAAATTTAGTGTTTAGCATTAAGAGGTCCATTTTTTGGAAATGCTTGAAAAGTAGGTCCTTTTATTTGGACAAGGAGCCATTTTTACATGTATACCAAGTTATGTTCGAATTGGAGACCGAATGTCTGGCCCTCCCCTTGTAAACAGTTTAACACGTTTTGATTTCCACACACCAAACTGATAAAGCTACCAGCACCTGCGTTAATGAGTAAAACAGGTGGCGGCAAAAAGGGTGGCAATGTTTTTAAATTTTTCAGAGTGACCCGACAATTCTTTCACTCTCATTTGTGATTTAGACCATATATTTCTTCACTATAGTATATGTTGAGATTATTAAAACCGAACAATAAGCATAGTATTTTTAAGTCAATTAACTATATCATATCTTAGATATCCAAAATCCTAATCTGTTTTTCAGAAGTGACAACTTCCTGTGGGTTGCTTGTAAACAAACACGTAAAAATGAAACAACAAAGTTTAATAGTTTACAAAGGAAATACAAATGATAATGGTCATAGTGTGTATCACTACAAAGAAATCTGAATAACATGTTCAGGAGTTTGATTGGATTACTAATTAGTATCATCAAAATTGACCAATAAAAAAAGTTTCCTCTGTGGAAATCAAATTATTTTCTTTTAAAGGGTAAATGAAAATGTATCCCAATTACTAAATTGTTGTTCTATACAGTGTCTCCAAGCACAGAGTTTATCATATTCACGGGCCCATCATAAACATGTAATAAGCTAATCATTGTGTATTTTATTGTCACTAATGTTTCTGACAGAAGTAATTCTAACAAGCTTTTGATTTTACATGAGCGCATATTCTGAAATACAACTGCAATGTGTAAAATATACTGGGGTCACGTATCAGAATCATCTTTTTGAATTTTTGTGGAGGATTTATCTGTTGCATGTACATATGACTGTGTGAGAAAAGGTTGGAGCACTGCTGTAACAGTTGCCTATTCACACTTACCCAAAAGTCATCATGATCGAAAGTTGCAAATAGCAGCACTTTAATCGCCTGTGGCAACACTGCACGTGATGACAAACCACTTTGTTTTTTAACAAGTGCAAATTTTATATATGAAGGAAATAACAGATAACAGTACTTCCCTGTCACTATTTGCCATTGTAAGAGAGGTGATAAGGATTTACAAAGTTTACAGTAACTTAAACTATGTAACAGTTGATTTAAAAGAAATTGTAAAAATTAATTATTATTGTTATTCTGTGTTGTCAGAATAGCTGAAGATTTTAATTTTCTTTATTGTTTGCATGCACACAATTCAGCCAATTGACTATTTAATCTTTTTGTTTTTCTCTGAAAAGTTAGTACTGTAATTTAATTTTGGTTCCTAATTTGAATGGGTCTTCATTTCAGAGACCACAAGTGCGTGTATGTGGGAGATGCGAGAGGACGTGTGTTCAGCTGGAGTGTCACTGATCATCCAGGAAGGGCCATGGCTGATCACTGGGTGAGAGACGAGGGTGGCGACAGCTGCGTGGCCTGTGGGGTGAGATTTTCGTTTGCCGAACGCCGCCACCACTGCAGAAACTGTGGCCAGCTCTTCTGCTCCAGGTAATAGTCCGGACGGAGGGGTGTGCATCGATTTTTTAGTTCCTAAATCTGCGTCTTTTGTCTCACAGGTGCAGCAGATTTGAGTCAGAGATCAGCCGCCTACGCATTCTAAAGCCGGTCAGAGTGTGCCAAGCCTGTTACGGTATCCTGAAAGCCCAAGCCTCCGAAAACACTTCTTCCTAATGGTGACGCAGCTGGCCGGGACAACTTTCGCCACCGAGAATAAAAACATAGCACAGCAGTGAAATACATATCTTCAGCAGTAGACACTACTCCATAGAAACTGCCAAAATAAAAGTGTATGCATTCCATTGTTATATATTGAGGCTTCATGACCAAAAAAAAACCAACTATTTATGCGGCTCATTGTAAATGTGAAGTGTTTTAAAAACTGGTAAATAACAACGGGATTATCTTTTCCAATATCCTGTAAATAAATTAATGTGTAGAAATTGATTGGATGTTGAATAAAACAATTCCCACTGTAGTCTAAATTTTCTTGTA
This sequence comes from Centruroides sculpturatus, assembly GCF_000671375.1. Taxonomy (NCBI): domain Eukaryota; kingdom Metazoa; phylum Arthropoda; class Arachnida; order Scorpiones; family Buthidae; genus Centruroides; species Centruroides sculpturatus. Next base: position 58,139 of record NW_019386304.1, on the reverse strand, counting down.
ATAAAAACATCTATTTAGTAATAAATTCCATCACCAACTTTTTCAATTTTTTTTTTCGTTTATATATATATATATAGATATCTGTACTCTATTTTTTTGTACAAATATACTTCTTTTCATACACGTATGACATTTACAACTGAAAATATAACCGTATGGAATGACAACATGCAAAAAAAAATAAAAATAAGGCTAACACCAAACTTTTTTTTTTTTAAACTACAGTCGTCGTATTTACAGCCGGAACACATCTCCGAGACGAGCAGAATCTGAGTGGCACTCCAATCTTTCACCAAAAGAAATTAGCTGTTCCAGACAAGTTTAGAGGGTCAGTCAAAGAATTTTTATAGTCCGGCAGAAACAGCAGAAATTCCCAAAAAACTTATAGAAAATGATAATCTCTCTGGATAAAAATCAATAATAATACCCTACGTATTGTGAATAATTTTAAAATTTATTCTAATTAAAGCATTCTAAATTTATGAACATTTACAATGGTTTGATATCGTGGCCAGCCGTCAACTTTTTCCAAAAAAAAGTTTAATAAAGCAAAATAATAAGAAAAAAGTTTCAATGGCAGATGTAAAAATTTATTTACACAGCACAAGTCAGTAGGCATCGAAAATGGGGGAAAAAAAATACATGTACACAAAGGACACTTGAGGTATAAGTCTGGACATTATGTTTTTCACTTTTCCTTATCTGCTGTTAACTTATGACAGATTTAAACATTGATTAATATTAATTCTACCAGTTTGTATATACGTGTACTGTGTGACCACTGTAATGTGCTGTTAAGTGAACAATGCTATACAGAAACTCACATTATTAATGGGACACTGATCACCCAAAGTATATGGAAGATTGTCCCTCTTTTTTTTACTAATTTTTTTTCTTTTTTTGGTACCAAGTGTCTTAGACAATATATGATTAAATTCCATGCTGGTCAACTAAGCATTCCCAATTCACCAGTTTGTAGCATTTATCGAATTCTAGAGAGACGTCGTAACATTGGAGTGTCCGATTGCTGCACGTCCATCAAAGACTGGCCCCCAAACCATATTGACCAGAACAGGAAATAAACAAGAAAATAGAAAGAGAGATGGTGAATGGAAGCAGCACTACACAGTATTTATTAAAGGGTCACATTGCATACTTCCTGGTCCATTCACGTGCCAGTTCATTGTATTTTTCTCTGTCGGTCTTGTATATTTTAGCTATTTCAGGAACCAGTGGATCGTCTGCATTTGGATCACACAACAGTGAGCATATTGAGAGCAATACTGTGAAAAAGAAAAACATCGTCTTTAACAAATCAATCATGACCTTAAAGTTATTAAACAGATTCTAAACTTAATTATTATAAATTTAATAAAACATCACAATGTCTGTAGAAGGAGACCAAACGAAAAGTTTACTTGCGAGAAGTTAAGTGAGGAGTTTTGTGATGGCTCGGGTAGTTTTACTTGTTACTGCCTTGCTGCACATTTCAAAAAATCTTAAACCTTGGGCATTTATTTACTACAGGATTGAGGTATTATTTAGTTTGTCCACATATTTTTTAATCCTTCCTTGTAAGAGAAAAATTTTGTACTTGTACTAACAGAGTCTAAGATAATCTGGCTTCTCAAGATACAGCATTTAGTGGGACTTTCTTCTAAGCATGTCCAATGTCTTGTAAGCAAAGTTATCCGAGGACACAAATTTTTCATTAAATGTCACTTATTAAAAAAAGTTTGTAAACAAACCTGTATATGCACAGACAATTTGAGATTTTCATAAACTGCCACCTTATAGTTTTCAGTAAATTTTCATCTTTATTCAACTCCATCAACACCAATTTGCAATGCTCCTTCAAATTCCTACGTCTACTTCTCAGAAGTAAATTTTTTGCTTGAGCACAAAGTAATAAAAAAAACACACATACCTTTTGATATTGTAAGTGCTGGAGACCATTGTGATCTCAAAATATCCAAACAAATACTACCATTACTGTTGATATTAGGATGATATATTTTAGTAGTAAATGCTACCTGTAAAGCAAAAATCAAAATTTAAGTAATACTACAAGTTGCGTAATATAAAAAGTATTTTCATATGTAATTTATAAAAACTTAATTTTATGGATGTATTAACAAAATGTGCATTTCTTTTATCTTCCTTAATACTGAGTTCTTTCCATGTTATTGAGATCACAATCATCAATTAAAATAATTTTAACAATCTTTCAATGTAACACACACAACTACGAGTTAGCTTGTAGGTGAGTGTTTCTTTCAGGATGACAAAACGTATACTATATGTGCCACTATTTATTTTCCTTCTTTATGATTTACACTCTATACTGACAAACTAACTCCTTCCTCCTCGTCCCTTGGGGGGTGGAATTTCCTTCTTAGTGTGCATTCTCCTGGCGTACCCTACTAAAACCAGGGCTGCGGAGTCTGTAAAAAAACACTAGACCTGACTCCAACTCCTGATAATTTTAGTAGGGCAACTCCGACTCTGGCAAAATTAAACACCAAGTCATTTTATGGAGAGGTCAGAGGCACTCATAGCAGGTACCCTACTCTGAACTCTGAAAGGAGCCTGGGGTGTTTACCCAAATAATTTTTAATAAATATTTAATAAGAGGAGAAAGGAGGCAATAAAATTCTACATCTACATATATTCAACAACATTTGCACTTCAATTTCACCCTTCCAGAAGAGTTAGTTCAACTAAAAAGTGTGTGATCTAGCTAGCTACTTCAGCCCCTTGTTCAGAAAAGAAAAATATGTACTTTGATCAATTAGTCTGGCTTATTCAAAAAATAGAGTACTTATTTAGAGCACGGATAATAAAGGAATGATTCAAAAATATTCAAATTCAATTGGGCCAAAATAATTTAACTTCTAAACACAAATACTACAAAGAACACTACATATTTAATAAATTAAATTCAACACTACATACATTAATGTGTAGGCCTAACAGTTGGCCGAGTCAAAACAATTTTGTCTTTCACTTGGGCAGTTCAGTTTTTCTGGAGGGTGTCAGAAAAGCAGGTTATATCACACTGGGATCCCATTTGAGGTGGACGTGAATGAGAGCTACTGACCCTGTTCTGGACTGCATAGGACGATCCCCTTAAAAGCAGGGAGACAAAGACCCCCCCCATACAATTTTTCGAGGTCTCTCGACCAAGTTGGAAGACAGCAAGAGTTCCCTTGGAAGATGTGCACATAATTCTGTCTAGACTTGGACAGCAGCCATCCAATCATTGAGACCAGCATCCAAAGCTGGAGGATTCTACAGACACTCCCGCCATAGTGGCCCATCTCCAAGTAAAGGAAACTGTGCTCAAAGAAAAGCCATATGATTTTTGGACAAACCCATACATATTGTAACTAAAAAGGGAGAAAGAAAAGGAATGGATCGAACAGTCAATTCTTTTGTATGTCACTACTAATACTGTATTTAGCAACACTAGTGTGATGCATATCAGTTATCTATCGTCGTGAGTCTAGAAAATTTATAGTATAAATATTTTCTGTATTTTGGCTTAATAAAGCATTAAAATAGGTACCTAATTATTATTTTTTACCTACTTATTTATTTATCCACATACTAGCAAACTCTGCCACGTGTTGTTGTGGCTCAAAATGTATCTATTATAAATGTATAACAATTCCCCCATGGGGGGGATTTTCGAAAAATCCCTTCTTAATGTACATTCTCTTGATGTACCCTATTAAAACACAAAAAAACCACATCTAAAATAGTATAAATAGAAGCAGAGTTCTTTACAGTAAGTCTTAATCCTGTCTATCTCCCCCCAGTGGGGGGAATTTCGACATGTATATTATATAAAAACACGTGCGTATTCAAATGCAGCGTTGTGTCAAAATTTCAAAGGAATTGTTAGGAACAAACAAACATTACATTTTTATTTATATAGATAGATAGAAGATGATCTGCTTTAGTTCANGGAGGATCCATCTATCTGATTTGTCAATTGTGGTCATCCCATAAATGTTCAATTAAATTCAGATTTGGGGAGTTTGGTGGCCAAGGAAAAGGAAGTATAATTCTTCTTTATACTCTTCACACCACTCAAGATAATTCTTGTAGTAATGCATGAAGCAGTGTCCTGCTAACAGAAACTGGAGCCCCCAAGAAATAGTCAACATGCATGGGTGTATCAGCAATGATCAATAAATAGCCACTTGCATTCAGGGTGTATCCAGAGTAGTTATGTGCCGGATCGTTAAAAATGTATATCCGCGGATACGGATACAGATAATTAGTGTCTAGATCCGCAGATACGGATCTCAACTTTCGTACTCAGTCAGCACCTGTGCTTGTGACCTTGGACCGATAGTTGACATTTTGTGTTAGTAACGCGACGTGTTTTGATTTGCACTGCGCGTGTTTTTGTTTATAGTTTAGTGTGACACAAGATAGCATAGATTACATTTGTATCTTTGGAGAATGTTGAGTTAAATTAAAATAAAAACAATGTCAACAAAAAAGTTTAGAAGTATAATATGGAAATATTTTACAATAGTAAATGAATTTTGCATGATAAAATTTTTGCAATATGAATGTGCCAAATATGTGATTTTAAGAAATAAAAAATGATTTGAATTGAAGTTATTAGTATTTTATTGCTACCTATCTTTAAAATTTCATATAAGTAATGAAATTCATTAAGATAAAAGACCCGCTAAAAAGTAACGGATACGGATCTTTTTTCCCCCTCAGATATCCGCAAATGCGGATACACGGCACATCACTAATCCAGAGATATCAGCATACCCCAGCCATATGCGACATTCTCCAGACGTTCATCCTGCTTCCTTCTGCCTATAATTGTCTAGGTGTCTGCTCTCAAGGATTTCATGCTAAATATAGTCTACCATCAATCTACTTGATGGAGTAAAAAACTCACTCAGAGAAGCAACACTTTGCCATTCAACCAGAGTTCAATGTCAGTATTATTTTAAAAACTGACTATGTTGTTTGTGATGAAGTTGTGTTAACGTGGATGCCAACAACAAATGTCTGCTAAAAAGTCCAATATGCTACAGGGTTAACTACACTGTCATGTTGAAAACTTTGAAACCTTTCTGTTAATTTGGGTAGTCAATTCATCAACAGTAGCACATTGATCACTCTTAACCAACCATTGCAGTCAACATTCATCTCTGGCATCAATGGCATGTGGGGCTTCACACTTGGCACATTGGGTAATCAGAAGTCTCTCATTCATCCAGTCCCAATATACCTTCACCATTGTAACACCAGAGCATTTTACAAGTCTGAAGTCTTGGAAATACTGAGATGCCTAGCCCAATAGCCAATAATCATGCCTTTTATCAGTTCTTATAAATTGCATTTTTTGCCAGATCTGATTTTCTGATTTGCGTAAATACAAAACATCTTGCCTTATACACATGCAGAGTAAGATCACGATCTGTGCACATACTGACTTGCTTGGCATGTGCAATATCTGCACTTGGATGGTCATAATAATGTGTGTAATTATGAGTTTAACTTTCAGGCATAAGATATTCCTAAACACTTGCATATAAATCATAGAGCTTCAGATATATATATATATAGCTTCAGTATATACAGAGTATTTTTTTAACAATATGTTACAATATATAAAACATTTTAAACATCCAAACTACAAATTAAATAAAACGCAAATAATCTTTCACAAATGATTTTGCTGTTACTGAAACCAAAACTGGCAGAAAGCAGAACAGATAGTTAAAAATTTTTGTCGACTAAAAAGCTACAAAAGTTCAAATTTGATGAAAGAAATTTTATAAAAATTCTTAAGCAATGACACTCTACCTCACTAATTAACTAATTAAAATACATTATACATAATTGCAGGAAAGTTTTAAATTTCTTGGTAATAACTTATCATAATATCAATAATTAAGCAAACATATATAATTATTATGTTAAGATATTACCAAGAAAATTAAAAACTTTCCTGCACTGTAATAATGACTTAAGTACAATAAAAGAAAGTGATATTGGATAGTATACTGATCTCACATATATGCATATTCCCATTTCTGAATTTACATCTCACTACAAGTTAATGAACACCAAAATTTTTGAGAAAACAACAAAAATGTATATTCTAGAATTATTCATTTTCATTCTTAAGTTAAAAATATTAGCTAAATTATATTTTTAAAAAATCAAATAGTTATGAGTGAAAATTACAGTAAGAATATTGCATCATTTTCAGAATTTTTCTACAATTCATTTACATTGAAGTTTATTAGAAATTCACAAATACATTTCTAACCACAAATGACCAGAAATGTATAATCTTACGTCAACACGTAGTTTGTTAAAAATGACTAAAAAATTACATTGGTAACTCATACTTCGAATGCTTCAGAGTTCAAATTATGCTTCAAAGTGTGAAATGCACATGCAGGGAAAAAATGCACTCTAAGCATAAATGCAATCTGTTGTGTCTCCTAGTTATTTCTTGCTCTTGTGTTATGTTTGAATGTTTTCAGTGCCTTTTTTGCTTTATTTTTGTGTGTTTGGTTATATATACTGTAATGTGTGTTATTCATCAATCTTTAACAATTTATTTCTGCAATTTTTCCTTGTCAACAGTATTTGGGTGTCCCATATGTTCTGTATCCTTTAGTTCAAAATTTCCCAAATAGAACTTTTTAAACCACATTTGACATGTTGGAAGTTTAGGAACATCTTTCCTGTATACATCACAATTTTAGTCAACATTCATCTCTGGCATCAATGGCATGTGGGGCTTCACACTTGGCACATTGGGTAATCAGAAGTCTCTCATTCATCCAGTCCCAATATACNCAGTGCCTTTTTTGCTTTATTTTTGTGTGTTTGGTTATATATACTGTAATGTGTGTTATTCATCAATCTTTAACAATTTATTTCTGCAATTTTTCCTTGTCAACAGTATTTGGGTGTCCCATATGTTCTGTATCCTTTAGTTCAAAATTTCCCAAATAGAACTTTTTAAACCACATTTGACATGTTGGAAGTTTAGGAACATCTTTCCTGTATACATCACAATTTTTTTTACTGTTTGCATATTATTTTCAAAACTCAAAGCATATGTCCAATATGCTTTTTATCCCAAGACATTACAACTTGATTTTATTCAAACAAAATGAGAAGTAAACAGTTTAAAGTATGCTTCTAAACAAAGAAAATCTCACACACACTATAATATGTTAAATATCACAACTATAATAATTAAATCACACATCTATGTTAAGATGCAGAAGTGGAACAATAAATGCAATTTCCATTTTATTACAGAAAATTTACATATTTTAATTTACTATTAGGGCATTTAATTGTGGTATTTTTATGTTAAATTATATATATTTGCTGTAAGTTTATTGACATGATTATTGTTTGGGGTCTGGGAATGAATTAACACAGTTTCCATTATTTCTAATGGAAAAAAAATTGATTTAGACTTTGAACAACTTTCTAGAATGAATTAAATTCAAAGCATGAGGCACCACTGTGCATTTGTTTTTTTAACTATCACTGACTTAACAATGCAAATCCCACTTTTAGTTCCAAATTGATTTATTGGATCTAGATCTTAAAACGACAGTTTTTTCAACCCTGCTAGAGATGATGCCAAAAAATTATTTTTGGAAATTAGTCTAACAGCAAATACATACAATTATATGTTCTAAATAGATGGCTAACATCACTTAACTTTTTAAACATATAAAATAAAATATATAAAACAATTATTTTGATGAAAAAAACATTATCTTGATGTACTGAAGCATTTTTAAAATAAATTACTCAAATTCAGGAGGGAAAAAACTCAGTCTGAATGTCTTTCAAGAAAATGAAAAGATTAAACTAGAAAAAAAATTAAGGATAAATGACTTTGTATTACACTAACTAAAATATTAATATAATTAAATTTCTATACACACGTTGGAATATTTATTAAAAGCTTCTTACCAATCTGAATGTGTATTGAGCAGAGTTAGTTGTNTCATGACACGCCCCTGGTGCATTACATTCAATGGCACATTATAATTGAGAAAGGTGATAAAATCACTAAAAATTCAGGGTGATAAAAAAAATATTTGTTTTGATAATTGAATATTTTTAAATAACTTTTACATTAATAAACAAAAATTAAAATATTAATATAATTAAATTTCTATACACACGTTGGAATATTTATTAAAAGCTTCTTACCAATCTGAATGTGTATTGAGCAGAGTTAGTTGTATATGTGTATATATAAACTTCTTAAAACATTAAAATGTATGTATTTCTATATATTTATATACATAAAGTGTGTGTACATGTAATGTATGTAACTAAATTTAATTCAAACAATTACTAGAAATATTTTACTTTTAACTTATAAACTATACATTTTTCATTAGCATTTAAATAAAAAATCTTCCAAATTGTTGCTCAAAATATATGTCATATGATAAATTACAATGTGGATTAAACATGATAAAGTTCAAGGATAGTCAATCTTCCTTGACACTTTTTCCTACTCTTAAGCTACTGACATTTTAATATGAAACTTTAGTATGATTTATATATGGATTGCTTACTGGCATTAATGTGTATCTGTTGTACCAAAATATATTTTTATTTCTGTATTATTAAAGTTAACATTGTTTTCCATGGTTTTGAAAGTATCTTTCAGTTAAAAATATTTATATGAATAATCAATCATCAAATAACTCATTTTACCTTTTTTTAATTTTTAGTTTTCTATATATTCTATATTTCCTTATAAAATAATAAGTGATGAATTCAAGTATTTGATTCAGAAAGTTAATCTTGAATAAAATAAATCTTGATAAATTAATCAAGATATCTAGATCTGTCATTTTTGACAGATATATTAACTGAACATAAACCTTGATAGAAGTATTATGTTTCTATATTAACACTTGATGTAACCATATCTCATAGTTCAGTTTCAAAGTCAAGCAATAAAAAAAAATAGCTAACAAAACATAATAAAATGACCATCATTATATACAACAAACCAATAAGGAAAACTATCAAACCACAGGCATAAATAGCATTATTAAAATTAACTAATGATGAACTAAGTGCATCCTTGTTTTTTGAGATGTTAAATTTGGTTTGACTTCTATGTTATTAAATTTTATTTAGTACTGAATCAACAACTCTGAATAAAAGAATTCTTTGTTTTTAGAATAGTTTAAACTTTTATGATCAATTTTATTTGATAATTTCTATGATTAACATACTGTGTAACATGTTTTCAAAAAAGAATGTGTGTTTGTTTTTTATTCTTCTTGCAAGTCAAACAAGAAAGGGGAATATTGAATATTAGCTTTAACTAAATATATCTTTACTGGAACTAATTAACTAATGAGTTAATTAGGAATAAAGCTAATTAGCTAATAAAGGTTCAAATATAGGTTCTTCCTCATTGAAATTTCTTTCAAGACAAAGTCTCTTAGTTTCCTCCAACAGAGTAAAAAAAATTTTTTTGCTTTTCGTAACTTACATGACTGTAAAGATTACAAAAGAAACTCAAATTAACAACTAGGTTTGAGGTTATTTTAAAATCTAGACTTGTAGAACATGCATTCCTCTACTAAATATCAAAACTTCATTTATTTTAGTAAAAGCAATTCCACTGTCTATTATTATTTTTTCTTTTAAATAAACTCAGTTCCTTTGATCTAATGAGTAGATGCATATCACAATAGTTCTTCAATATTTTTATGTAAACACAAAGTAATCAACTAGCTAGAAACATAACAATTTTTTTCATTTGGATTTTATCAAGTTGTGAAACTTCATAAGTTTAAGAGACTTCTCAATGTAATTAGGAAAATGTTGATTTCACTTTTAAATAGACTTAAGAGTTTAATTTTGTCAAATTTCAAAATATTTTCATCACTTTCCAAACCTTTCTAATCATCATATCTTATTCAAGGTTTTATTATACATTCCTATTTATTACTATTATGTTAAACAGTAATTTTTCTTCTTTATCACTGCTGCTTCCAATTAACAGAATGCAAGACTTCAAATCAATAATTTCGCCAATAACCAATTTCAAAATAATATTGCAATAAATGACAAAGAATTGTCTATTATTAGATGTGCACTAAAATTTGTCATTAATTTCATATTTTTTTCCATGCTAGTAAATTATAATCAGTCACATGTGATATCACATGACAGAGCTTTACTACATTCCTAATAATCAACTATATCATTTTTCAAAGAGTTCTTTTTATATAAAACGGCACCAAGATCTGCATTCCCAAGAGGTACAAGCTCTACTGTTGACATGGTCACCTTGAAAAATCATTCATTGTTCATTTTGAAGGAGAACAAAGAGCAACAATTTTTCATATTTTGTTAGTAATACAAGAAAGATCTTCCAGCTGGAAGAAAGCATGCATTTTCATCATGACAATGATTGTTTAGTTGGAGCAGCTGTTTGAAGACAATGATGGAATATTGATTCAATAAGCAGCTTCAAAGAGTTTAGTTGCACAACAAGACAAAACATAAAATTTTGGAATAAAAAAGTATTCTTTCAAGACAATAATTATTCATCCAACAGAAATTCAAATATATCATTAATATATCAGAAGGGTTCTCTTGGCGTTATCTATTATAAATTTGTCAGCGCTAATCCTCAGTAGATAAAAGGAGCCAGAAACCCAAATGGACAAGGATGAACTAACAAGACGTCGTTAGATTTTCCATTCCAATTTTAAAGAAGAATTCTTTTAATCTTTATTGGTTTATTGTGTTTTTAAGGAACATTTTTAAGTGTGGGCAGTTGTGTAGCCTAAAAAGGAAGGTCCAGCTGCCTATGATTTGTTCTAGAACACGAAATAAAAATGGTGATCGTCTGAAATAATTTTTAGAGCAACTTTGTCTTTAATTTGTACAAAAATAATTATTCATCTGACGGAAATTCAAATATTCTTTCAAGGATCAATGAGCATATTTGGTTAGCAATACCAAATTTGGATGCCGTGCCAAAAATTCACTAATCATTCCATACTGTCACATTCAATGATTGGAAGAAACAGTAAACTTTATTCAAGCAATGTCAGATCAGTCACTGCCAATGTAAAATTTAGCCAGAAAAGGAAATTTGAACCCAAGATTCTCATTTGGAAAACTGGTTTTGCCATCATTACAACATATATAAACCATTGTATTCAAATAGGTTAAATTTCCTTCATCAGACCCAATTACTGAGAAGGAAAATATATCTTTTGGCCACACCATGCATGTGCCCATATCACTGCTGCTTCCAATTTGTTCTTGAAGCTTTGGAGGCATCGACAATCATCGACTTTATAACCAAAGATGATAATCCAGCCAATGCTCCTGAGTTGTACTTCATTGAAGATTTTTTTGACTTATGTAAAATCCCCCAATGTATGAAAAAGACTGAAGAGCTAAAAGCATCAAGCAGATGATCACCAGGATCTATTATTGTCTAAAGAAAACAGATTTGGACCATGTACAGTACATCTAATGCTCTTGAACAAGAGGAGGATTGATGAAGTATTTTGAGTGTGTGTAATTGAATCTGTAGATAGTTTATATTAAACATTCTTCCCTTCAAATGGTGCTTCATTCATTTAAAGTAATACAGTAGAACCTCGATTATCCAGACTAATTGGGGATGAAGGTAGTCCGGGTAATTGGGGATAAGGAAAAATTCAGATAATCAAAACAAATACTTTAATTTGTCTTTTAATGATAATACAACACGTTTTCTTTTCGATGACATATTGGTAATATTAAAAGTAAGTACAGTATTTAAATCGTGATCAAATTTTCAAGAAACAAACGTTCATATTGAATTTGGACTACTACTGACCAGCACTAACAGACTACCTATTGTTTAAAATTCCCTCTGGTGGCGCAAGAAGACGGATTTTATAAAATAAAAAGCAGTTGAAACTGCATTTTTATGAATAAAAATTTGACAAACTATTTATCGTTTTATGAGGGTAAAACTTTTTCTTCGCGTTCACGGCTTTTAAGTAATGCATAAACCTTCGAGGCATGAGGCCCTTTGGACCGCGAGGCATAAGTCATCCATGCCTTACGTCAAAATTTGAATAAATAAAGTTATGACAAATTTTAATGGATACCCAATTTATTTTAATTTAAATATCCAGTTTTCAATATAAAAAAAAAAAACACTTGATGTCTTTCTCCAAATTTCTCAATTCTCCATCATAATTCTGTCATGAAGACTTATTAGTATACAATTAATGTTAATGTAATATTAGGTTCCAATAAATTTCTTATTTGGGCATTATTCTATTTATATCTTATAACCAGAAATATGAAAATTATATTCATATAAATTTTGAAATTTTTATCATCATCTATGCATAAAAAGAATTATGTTCTTATCATATAAAACTGTCTCAAGATATTTAAATCTCTCATATATTAATTTTTTAGTAGAACTAGACTAGTTAAATTTAAATAATCTAGAATTTATTTCTATATAGAATTATATCATCATATATCCAAATCTTACTCAAAAACTTTTTCAATAAAATTAAAATATTTTAATTTCATATTTAAGAATAAAAGATAAATTGTTTGAGTAAAAAATAAAATTCTTCATTTGTATTTGACTGCCAAAATTGTTCATATATACTAATTTAAAGAAAATTCATAAATACATTATTCAAATATAGATATTGTGATAATAAAAAAAACCTATTATAAATTTTAAATTAACTCAGACTTATCATCAGCAATTTGTACATTAAATTTCCTGAATCATTTTTACAAATATATCAATTCTGAAATACTCATCCTTACAAATCAGAATAAATCAATTATTGAATTTCTGATTTCCTTAAAATCTTTATTAAAATACTAAAATAAACAATTTGAAGATTTGGGTTTAAATCTTATTTTAAAACTTTACATTCAAAATTATTTTATTTAAATATACAGTTGAACTCTGTTATAATAAGCATTGGGAACTGGCAAGATTTCCTCATTATAACCATTACTCATTATATCTGTGAAGAGGAATGATGTAACTAGGAGAAAATGGGCAGCTGCTTTAGACACAAACATGTAGGGGCATCCTGTAGGCAGCAAATTTGTAGCTATGACACTGATAATTAGTGAAATCTCTTAATTTTTAATTCTAAATAAGATGATTCAAAAAAATAAATATATAATTATATTATACTGTATTTTTATTAATAGGTACGTAAACTACAATATAATTAATATTAAACAATTTACTTTTTTGTAATTAAAGATAATACTAATTAATAATATGCCCAATTTCAATTTGTCTTTTTATCTACAAATTTTAAAATTGATGACTGCTTTATTTTTCCATAATGTCTATACTGTCAAAAATAACAAAGAAAACTTTCTACACTTTGCCAACAAAACTTTGCCATTTTTAGCCACCACATTCTAACTTGCAAATAATTTCTACTTTTTTGTGAACAGAGAGACATTTTCTTTTTTTCATAGACATCTTTTTCATATAAGAGTTATTTTCTAACTGAAGTATACCATAATTTAACAATTGTAGTGATGATTAGGTAAATTGGCAGAGTAGGGCTGGAAGCTAATCAAGAAAGAGGGGGAGACGGGTCCTCAAAAGGAAAGTTAAGTGATAAATAGGCCTGTAATCAATGCAGATTGTAAAACTAATTATCCAGTGGTCATAAAAGTAAGTAACCCATTCAGTTTTATCTCTTCCAAGAATTTGGTATTGCATTTCTTACTAATTAAACAATTAAGAATGTTTGTGTTTGCGTAGCTACTGAAAATTTGCTTGTATATCTGAGAAAATGTATGTAAATGTGTGTAAATTAAAACTGTTATGGCATTTTGCTTGTTATAACTGTGTTCATTATAACAAAGTCTGACTGTTTAATATTTTGATCTATTGATGATCCATCAGCAGAAATATGTATTTGAAGCCAAATATCTTCAAGTAAACTGAAAAAACCAACTTAAAATAATAACACACTGTGAAAAAAGAACTTATAAGTTAAAAACTAAAATTTTTTTAATACATTTTAATTGAAGCAATGTATTTTACATTTATAAATCTAGAGATTATTTAATACTGTGTCTTTTCAATTCTAATGCACATCCTTTTTTGGATTTTTCTGGTCTCAGAAATTGGGGTGCACATTAGAATCAGGTACAAAGTTCACTCAATTTACATTATCATTTTACATTATTTGCTTTCCAACCTGCTTGGCAATTTTCACGTCTTACAACATCAGTAGAAACATGTACCATGTCCTTCTCACTACTTCAGTTTTAATTTTGGTTTTGGAACAGTTTAATGACCTTTTGAACTACAGCAAGTTAATTAGGCTGTGTTTAAGCAGAGCTATCCACTATGCTGAGGAACATGAACCTATCTGTACACATTAGATATTTCAGTGTGATACTAAGTATATGGTAACTTTCAAGATTGTACTGTACATACCAATGTGAAATCTTGCTGTTAAAATTTTAATTGTATAGTAATTTTGACTGATTTTGTACTGGTCCATAGAACTTCTGTATCTGATAATGGAGTCATAAATGAACACATTTAAAAATGTGATCATAATGAAGCGCCGTAAACACAATGATTTTCAAAAAAATTCTATTATTTCAAACTAGTCAAAAAATTTTTATTACTGTTTAACTATATTAACTTTTTGTGGCTGCATTTTAAATATAGTGTGTGCATTACAGTGGTGTGCCATCATTAGAAGCGGTGGAAGCACCGCTTCCCTTGTATTTTATAAAAAATAAATACATGTTAATTTTAATTATATGAAAATAATCGCACAATATTTCATTATAATCGCATTATGTATCTTATTACAAATTTCTATACTACACGTCAAAAAAAGATAAGATTGCTATGGTATATTCGAATATTAGTGGCGGAGTAGCGGAGTGGAAACGCTGTACTGTCAGCATCCAAAAAGCCGGATTCGTGCATGCGCTTTACAGAGCATCAACCTCACCCAGTTTAACCGGCGGAAGCCTAGGACCTTGGGTGGATGCTACACGTATAATGCATCCAATTCTATCCAGGACCGGTTCTGGGCTGTTAGCCGCCCACCCGCTAGATATTTGGCCGCCCTCGCCCGATTACGTCAATCACAAGTAGATTTATAACTTAACCCAACCGATAAGAATTTACCTGTATGTTTTTATGATAGTTTTCTGTATAGTTGACAGGNCGGTGGAAGCGCCGCTTCCCTTGTATTTTATAAAAAATAAATACATGTTAATTTTAATTATATGAAAATAATCGCACGATATTTTATTATAACCGCATTATGTATCTTATTACAAATTTCTATACCACACAAGGAAAAAAAAATTGCTATTGTATATTCGAATATTAGTGGCGGAGTAGAATCTCTGTATTATCAGATTCCAAAAAGCCAGATTCGCGCATGTGCTTTACAGAGCACCAACCTCACCCGGTTTAGCCGGTTGAAGCCTACGACCTTGGGCTGATGCTACACATATAACACTTCCAATTCTATCAAGGACCGGTTCTGGGCTGTTAGCCGCCCGCCCGCTAGATATTTGGCCGATTACGTGAATAACGAGTAGATTTATAACTTAACCCAACCGATAAGAATTTACTGGTATGTTTTTACGATAGTTCTGTATAGTTGACAGGAGTTAAAAAAATCCATTAAAATATTTGATATATTTATTCCGCTCTCCGATTTTATATTACTCACGGATTTCGATGTTAAACCAGTGATATTACGATTTCGTACATCCCATCTTTAAGGGGATGTAGAAAAAAACGTGTACAATTCTTGTATAATGTTAAAAAATTAACCGTTACTTCGACAGCGTCATTTACAACTAAATTTAATGAATGAGAGAGATGCACCAGGTACAGAAAAGGCTCTAGAATTTATTTTCCTTAAATTTACGATTTATGTATCCGTTTGTCATAAAAATTTGTCTTTCCACTTTTTCCCCAGACTACAAATATTCGAGTACAAAGTAACCGGTTTCGACTTATTTCTACTTAAGAAGTAGTTAAATAATTAAGCGATTAGGGAATTGGGGACATAAACAAAACCCTGATGAAAGAGCCGGAATATTACTTAAACAAAAGCTTAACCGAACCAATCTATAGCCGAGTACAGTGGGGACTGATTTCTTCGAAATACTGTATTAGATGTAATAAAGACAGAAATTTTTCCAGTTCGACGAGAGTGACCGAAAAGTTGTAAATTTTGGAAATTTCCGTGGACAACACCTGGTCCTAAAACGAATTAGTTAGAAAACAAATGACGGACAATCTATTAAGTTTAACATATTTAGATTTTTACAGCTATGGTGAGAAACGTTTAAAATCTACAACAGCCCTGTCGCGTCCTTTGAGATATACTAGTGATGCGACAAAAGAGGTATTTGACATTGACCGGTATCGGCACCCTGGGGATTTGGCAGTCCGCGTGTATGCACGCTCTGCAACCGTCTTCGATTCCATCCATTAGCCACTCGTAGGGAGCTATTTGACTAAGTGCATTGTTTTAAGATTTAAAAAGTAAAGAATATTTTATATTTTTATGTACGTTTCTTTACAAAGCTATATTTAATTATAATTTTCTTTAAAAGTATATTCATACAATTGAAGAATATTTTGTACCAGGTATGTACCGGTACATCCACCACACATTTTATTTCACCAAGTAAGTTTTTATTATTTTTAATCGTAGCCCTTATATTGTGGCTAGCGGTTCGGAATGTAATTGTGATATTAAAAATGCATTTAGAGGAGTCTACGGTTTTTACTGGCTTATCAAATAAACGATACGAATGGACCCTAGACCATCACTGACACGCAATTGACTGACTGCCCCTGGATGTCAGCTTCTTACAGAAACACAGCTTCCCTATTATCAAATGTCATGACACGCCCCTGGTGCATTACATTCAATGGCACATTATAATTGAGAAAGGTGATAAAATCACTAAAAATTCAGGGTGATAAAAAAAATATTTGTTTTGATAATTGAATATTTTTAAATAACTTTTACATTAATAAACAAAAATTAAAATATTAATAATGCTTATTATTAAAAACAACATTTAACAAATTTTTTCTTCTAAATTTTAATAATTGTAAGATCATAACCATTTATTCACAATTGAGAATATAACTATTAAATTTCAGTATCAATTAAGCTTAGTTTTGTATAAATTTTGGATATTAGACACAAATTACATTTTTTCCAAAATTTGGTTATAAATTTCCTGTATAAATGTTTTTAATATGAAAACAGTTTATCAGAAAATTATATATTCTGGTACAGTATATCATTTAATATATAAATTATACACAAATACAAAATCATAACACATTTCATACTGCTGCAACTGAATACAGTGCATTAAATGCTATTTTCAGTTGTATATTCTACATTGGTTTTTTTAAAATATGAATCATGATTTGCAAATGATGTGTGTGTTGGAAACTAAAAATTTCATATTTTTAGCATCATCCTTTGAAATGTAGTATACTATACCACTGAAAGCATTTCAAAATAAAATTTTAATTTTACATAAAACTATAAACATAGTACAGATATAGTCTACAAAATTTGACATTTTCCTGTAAGAACTATTTTTAATACCCAAACATTAAAGAATGTATGTATATAGTCTTTATATTTTTATATCAATGTTTGTATAAGAAAAATTTATATTGAAGTCATAACAACTCAATACATTTTTTAACAAAATGTACAAGAGAAGTCTTAAGTTGCTTTCTGCCTACAGTATTGGAATGCCAGAATCATATGTAATGTTCAAAAAGAAAGAAAACAAATACACTAACTTTCTGTAAGCTTCAAATATCTATCTCACTTTAACTAGATTCACACTAATGCAGTTTCAGTATATAATTTAGGTCATGACATTTTGAGCAAGTTGGAAAATGGAATAAATCAGTTTTCTACACTGAGAAAATTTCAACTCAATCATTGCATGGAATTATAATCCACATGACTTTTCAGGTGTCTACATGACCCACTATGCACAGTTTCTCTGTAGCAAGAATGTAGCATGTAAAAACTACTATTGTAATAGTGCAAATCAGCATTTAAGAGACTGAATTCATTACAGGAAATTGCCTTGTGATAAATTTTTTGTCTGCTTTTTTTCTTAACAAATTTCTTTGCTGTTGAATTTTTCTGCCACTGTATTGTAAACAATGTTTATGGTACAGTATACAAATTATAATTTTTTTAATTACCACAGTAAATGTTTGGTAATTAGGAAGCAATGTTTTAAGCATTTTACACCTTAATATTAAACATGGTAAGAGAGAGAAATAATCTGTTAATTATTTCTCTCTCTTACCATGTTTTAATTATATTTTAGAAAAAGATCAATTGAAAGTTTTGTATTGACATTTTAACACGCCATAATTTTCCCAATTTAAAATAGCCAAGAGTCTATTTTCCATTGATGCTTTTGCACAGAATAACTGATTTTCAGATATGAATTAATGATGTTAAGAAAGGAATGCCTGTACTTATTATTCTAGCGATTTATCAATGGTCTTCAGACCACATCAAGCTATGTTAGAGTCCATGACAATTCATCATCAGATATATTCAAGGCTGCTGTTATTACAATTGGCTATTAAAAAACCAAATGTAACAATGACAACTTTTAGTCTTGGCTGGTCTGAAAAAGTTATTCACAGATAAAAATGGCACACGAAAACTTTTCAGAAGACTTAAACCACTCAAAAGTTACAATATTTTGTTGTGGAAATAAATTTCAATCTTTCTTCTATTCAAGTGGAAAAAGTCAATTATCATTCATGATCATTTCTATTTATTTAAATATATTCAGTCAATAAATTCTATACTCTAGGTTGGAGATTTTCCAAGTATGTATTTCTTAGTGATAAAATGAGCTTTGTGAGAGTTTTGAGATGAGAGTATTTCCTTTCAACTCAAATAATCATTTAGACAGTAACTATTCAGATATTTGATATACCATTTTACTGCAGAACTCAAATTTCTGAATAATAATTGATTTGAAAAATTTTGTTCTTAGTGTAAATGATAAAATGAAGTCATTGGAAACAACATTCATAGCCAAATTAAAATTACACATTAAATGCTATATAAAGAATATTTATATATATAAATTTTATACTCACTGGACCCATTATAGTAGCTTGCCAATGGAATACTGAAATAAAGAATATAAATCATTAGAATTTATTCTTAAATTCAAAACACTTATAAAAAATAAAAATAATTTCATTTGAAAACATCTACATAATAAAAATAGCTATTTTATAAAACTTTAAAATAAATGAATTTACAAGTAAATAGTATTTGGATGCAAAAATCATCTTTGAATAAAAATTTACAAATATGCATAATTTAAATTTATTAGTACATGGGTATACAGATAATCCCCAACTTATGATGGAATTATGTTCTAGGATTCTCATTGTATATCAAATTGGTTGCAATCTAACAAATATTAATAATGGGGGAGAGTACTCAAGACTGTACTTAAGCCTGTATAATATCATATATGTGTGTGCACACGCACACACACACACACACACACAGTGAAATAAACCTAATGAAAGTGTTCAAAAGTGATTTTGTCTTCCACTTGGAAGGATCAGTTTTTCTGGAAGGTGCCAGTTCAGTGGGAGGCATAATTAGCAAATTAGTCAGGGGTCCCAAACAGGGATGACCTGAATGAATGCTACTGGCCCAACTCTGGAGTGGACAATCATTAGACCTGGAGATTCTCTTAAAAACAAGAAACCACAAAGAAAAGAGGACTTCCAAGAGAGAGCAGAAGGAAAGTACACAGGAAACCTCGCCTGGACTGCAAAGGGGAGGGAGAGAGAGAAAAGTTATGTTTGGATGCTGTATGAACTCATTTCCTGGTGCAACCTGTATATATGTGTAGAATAACAGACTGACTAGACTATTAAAACTCAGGTCGTAAGAGGCCTTTCTGGTGAACCATAACACTCATAGTGGAGAGGAGAAAGACCTCTGACCAAGACTTCTCTCAACACAGGATATTTAAACTTTACTTACATATATGATATATTGTAATCAGTTACTATGTGTATATAACATAATACAATATAGCAATAATTTGGATATATTGCACTTAAAATCAGGTAGTCAACCACACTGACTACTAAAAGTCATATTTTGGAGTACAACAATTTTTGTGAGGATTTAAATTTTTATTGTAAATTTTTTTACTTTATTATTAGTTCGCTTTAATCTTATTATAAAATTAATATTACAATAATAATCACAGACTCGAAGATCTACAGTAAGTTACTTTCTTACTTTTTGGTTACCAATGAAACAAATCAATGTTTTAGTTAAACATGAATATACACATGTGAGATAAAACATGAATATGCAATATATTTATTGACCATTACATAGTTGCATTTAACAAGTCATTATTTTATCATGCAAATAACAACAAGTGTGAATGAGTGTCTAGAATAGAAAATTTTTTACACACTAGTTTCAGCTGTCATAACTCCAGATGACTGAAAAGTGGGAATTGATTGTATGAATTAGTTACCTATAAGACGTTCTGAATTTACAACTTGTTCAAGAAAATCTAATTTACATCTGCAATTTCATTTTCAACAACAAATTGATGTAGATTTAATGAAAAATTAATTATTATAATTATTATTACTTTTTAATTTTCATTGAATGTCAATTACAAATTAAATATTTCTTTAATCATTATAATGCAATATATCAAACTGAATAATCATAATAAATCATTCTAACACAACACTTCAAATAAATGTTTATTAAAATTATTTTTATACATAGAGTAATCAAAAATTATAGAATTACTGATTATAGAAATTATAGAATTACTGATAAAGATTTAGGCTTATTGTCTTACATTTGTGACAAAACACTAAAACAAGACAAAAAGAAATTCTACAGTCATTTACTTTTAAAAAATTAATATTTTTAGATATTTCCATTAAAGTGCATTCTTACTATTTCAAAAGTGTTCTTTTTTCTGCCAAATGTTACAGCAAAAAATTATCAAATTATTTTTAAAAACAAATTTGTGCAAAATGTATAGTATATACCAGGGGTGGCCAACCTGCAGCTTGCAAGCCACATGCGGCTCTTTGAAGGATTATTTGTGGCTCTCGATAAATGTACCTGAGTTTTCTTTTCATTTTTGTGTTATTATATTTTAAAAAATTATTATCGTTCCGTATGTGTTTCAAAATGTCTTTTAAATTACTAACAACAAATATGAAAGACTAAGTGCAACGTTGTAACAAATTTCATTTCCGTCCAAGTTAAGAATGATATGACTCATCGAAAACTGCGCGAACGAACATAAACAGTGGCGTAATCGTCCGTTATCGACCGACTCCAGACCAATTTTGAATTTGTAAACTGTCATTGCAATGGACAGTTGACATTGTGCTCTGGAGGAAACAATTTGTATCACTCTTGCTACGGATATAATTTGCAATCTGGAATTTTTGCATACCTTTTTAATACGTATTTAATTGCGGCTCACGAAAAATTTCAAATTTTGAAAAATGGCTCGGACTATCAAGGAGCTTGGCCACCCCGGGTATATACTTTAAAATATATATACTGAACAAATTATAAAAAAATCTTTGAATAAGTATTAACTATTCTCATGCTTTCTTAAAACCAAAAACATTCCTTGCTAACACAATTTATCATCACTTTAATGTATTCTTACTATCCAATGCATAAATAGTATTTCCTCTGTACAATGTTTATTTCAAGCATAAACAAGAAGTTAGTTCAAATTAAATATAATATTTAAATTATTTCAAGTATAATTCTCAATTAACAGCATTTTAAAATGGAAAATTCCTCAAATTAAAATGATAATGTTTCTGTGGCCAAAGGATATGTTTTGTGACCGAACAATGATGGGAACTCCTTTCATTAACAATACAAATACAAATAAATACAATTGATGAAACTAATGGATCACCATTAAAATATTTTTGAATAGAGGAACAAGGAAAGCCAATAATAATAGAAAATATATTGTTAAATGAGCAATTATTTTATTGTGACATCGTCACAATGCCAGGCTGCAATTTTTAATCATATTTTTAATTTATTTAATTTAAAATATATGCTCTCAACCTCAAATTAGTAGTGTTTTGCCCCTGTACATCATACTTTCCTGCCAGCAATAGTCATGCCAGTTATCTAACTCCTTTAAGGGGAAAATTTTTGAATTGAAATAATGTTACTTCCAGTGCAAACCGATAATAGTTCATATATAGTTAATCAGAGCCTCCTGCCCCTAAGCTTTCCATATCTGGCTTAAATTTTCATTTAACTCCGTTTTCAAGATTAAGGAAGAACAGGCAGATAGAGAGAATTTACAGGTCTTACAATTTTTTCAAATTGCAGCCCAATCATCTTAAACTCAGGTGCACAGCACATGCACAAAATGCTTTTGGTTTCAAGATAGCAGGCAATAACTGTAAAACACTAACTGCCTCTAAGAAATTTAACATCATTCCCATTTTTATGAATACAAATTCATTAAAAATTTCAGAAAGAAATTTTTAATTTTTAAGAAATTCATTAAAAATTTCAGAAAGAAATTTTTAATGAATTTCTATAATTAATTAATAAGTTATAGTGTATAATTTATTAATTAACTATAACAAATTGTCTGTAGTCCTTTTCTGACTTCAGTTTCTTTATACATAACCCTGCTAACCAAAACTTTCCACTGAATTTGAATCTTGTACAAGAATTAGTTTGGATTAATGAGAATGCACCAATAATTTTTCAAAATTAATTATATATTATGTAATATTACAGTATATTAAATTGTGTTTCTTGATTGCCATGAACCAGAATTACAAGAAAGAAAAATCTCTAAATTTGAAATACAATAATTTTAAACTGAGAATAAATCAAGGAAATTTATCTATCATAATAATAGCAACTCTCTCGCCAGTCACAACCTTGCTAAGGTGAGAAAGCTCAGTAATTCTGATAAACAGTTATATCAGCTGGAGCATCTGCTTCTGCTAGTGACCTTAACAGTGACCCATGCTAGTGAGGTCAATGGAGAGAAATGAAGCCAAGAGTGACTGAAACCACATCTGTGGATATCTAACCGTGGTGTAATACCAGCTCAGACATTGCCTGGATTAACAAGGTCCATGCTCATGAGATGTGTAGAAGTTTGTGTTTGAAAAATATGTCACAGTCTCCATGGGCCATCAGTTGTGAAAGCAGTATTGGTCCAAGTATAAATATTGCAATGCCCACACCAGTTGTGGAAAACCAGTTTCTGAGGCAATCCAGCCACAGAAGCATGTAAACCATGCCAAAGGATGAAATGGACATCAAAAATGAAGTAGTAACATCCTTACTATACCATTACAAAACTTGACAGATATGATAGCATACAGACAACTGTTATATCACTTGTTTTCATAACAATATCATCTCACTATCACTGTATAAATGGTGTAAAAAAACTGCATCCTTATACCACAAACAAGACTAGAACATATTAAACAATAAATCGCAGAACAATTACATCAACAAACAAATACTCCAAACATCAACAATGATCAAATCATCATTCAGAGTAAGATGCATGCATTGACAATACTGTTTCTACCACCACTATTTTCACTGATGCTGACAATATCAGCACATCTTTATTACCTGAAATAGATTCAGGTTTAATTCATACTCTCCTTTTCCAGGAAGCATTCACTAAATTTACATGCATTGACCCTGCATAATGGCCATGCATTCCCAAAATCAACACTTCTAAACTACGAGGGCTATTTTTTAAATAAAGTCCATTTGTAAATGAGTGAGAATGACACGCAATTGCAGCAGTGTGCATGAGCATCTGCTTTCAGTATGCTTTGTGCATGTTTAGATGCCATTTGCAGCCATATCGTCTGTCTGTGTGATGAACTGTAGAAGTTTATAATGTTTAAGAAAATTGAGTCGCCTACTGACTAAGATTAGATCTGTTATTAGATTTCAGCACAAAAGATCATGGTAACTGTCTTTTGGGACAGGAAAGGGTCTTTGTTAGTGGATTTTATGCCAAGAAGCACAACATTCAATTTTGATGCTTATTGTGATCTTGAGAAAACTCCGCTGTGCCATACAAGACAAGCAGTGTGGCCTAATGTCTTCCGGTGGCAGGTGGCAGATTTCTTTGAAGTCATAATTTTAAAAATTTTTTGAGCAGTATGACAAATGTTTGAACCAAAATGGAAATTATGTAGAAAAGTAGATAAAAGTATGTAGAATATGGGAAAAAATATATTTTAATGATATTTACAGTATTTTTCTTCTTATTAAAAAACAGACCTTGTAGTAAGGAAAACACTACACTACGTAAACACTTACATATTACCAGATTGCACTCATTCCATTTGTACTCTCAGATATCCACTAGTGCTGATGAACTCATAGTAATGACTTACCATTGACTAAAACTGCATTCACAGACAGAAGCACACAAAATAAAAACCCTTCAGAAGCCTGCCTAGCAAAGAATAGAAACTTTATTTTAAAAACTTTTTATATTAATTATTATATAGGCAAAAAGCTTAATTTTGAGGATAGAGAGGAGTTTTATAATAAATTGTAAATGGTAATAACGAGTAAAATCATTAAATCCGATCCCATTCGAGATACCACACGTAATCCCCTCTATCTCCGCACCTCTTCGACCTTTGACCACCAAAATTTATAGGCATCAATCCCTCTAACAAATGAAAATCCATGTTAAATTTCAGAAAATTTCGACGAAAGGCACACGAGTTATTAAATTTCAAAGTGGGCGAACAAAATCGCGTAACAACAAGCANGCAAAGAATAGAAACTTTATTTTAAAAACTTTTTATATTAATTATTATAAAATGTTTAGACATTTTATAATAATTAAGCAGTTTAATTTTGAAGGTATAGATGAGTTTTATAAAAAAAATTTTAAATGCTAATAAAGGAGTAAAATCTGAACCCACTCAAGATATGACCCTTCTTATGTTCCTCATCCCTTAAGTTTTAACAGCCAAAATTTAATACAGTAGAAATGCAATAATTTGTCATATTCTATAAATTGTCACCTTGAAAAGGTGTTATTTTCAGATGATGACTTATATTTTACACACAATGTGTAATAGCCAGTTCTCACCCAGCTGCTGTATTTAGCAGTAATTAATTGAAAATTATTACAGGTTGATTATTACAACCAAAGAAAATGCATGGATAGATCAAAAAATTTTTTACAGCCTGGTTTTGTAGTGTTTGTAGTTCAGATGAAATCTTATCTTAAATCTAAAAATTTATACCAGAAAAAAAAACTTAATTATGGACAATGCCTCAGCACGTCCATTGAATGCCTTAGAAGTCAATAAAGATATAAAATGAATCTTTCTTCCTCCAAACACAACCTCTCTGATTCATTGGCTGATTGAAAATTTGAAGCATTGCTACTGAAAAATGTTTGTTCAACATTTTATTTCTTGTCACATAGGTATGAATTGGACAAATTTTGGAAACAACACACTATTAAACATGCAATTTTCAACATCACCAAAAGAATGTTCCAAATGAAACACTGTCTCAAAATTAAAACAAACTTTGGTCATCAAATGCACTTAATGGAAGTAATAGCAATGAAAACAAATGCTGAATGATGTTTTTCAAGTGTGTAACAACATCTTTCAAATAGAATAGGGTGATTTTAAAATGACTAGCTGAATGTGGATAGCTTGGATTTGGGATATGAAATTTTGAACAACAATGAAATAATAGAATGAGTAACAAACAAGAACATAATAAAGAGGCAGATAAAGATGATGACAACAAAGACATTCAATTCTCATAACAAATTCGACATTTTAACTGCAAAGAAGTTGGGAAATATTATCAAAATGCATCAAATGGTACAAACAGCAAAATGAGGCAGAAATTCCAAACTTAATCACAATGTGGCATATATCCAACTTGGCAATCACAAAGGTATGCAAAAAAAATAGTTTGAAAAAAAAAATAATCACAGTTTTTTAAAATGTAATATATATGTTACTGTGAAAGACTGAAATTAGAGAGTGTCGATATTTTCCGGTGAAAGTCAACACATACAAAATACGTCGGTGAAAGACCAAATATTGATTATTAGAACAATCGTCAGTGTATGTCGACAAGCACAGATAAGCTTTGGTGGAGGTCAAAATGACACCCAAGAAGCCGATGTTGACAGAGAGGCAACAGTCTGTTGCCAAATCATTTGTGGGTAGCCCGGGGGTGGCCAACAGTTTTTGCCCCCGGGCCGAATTGGAAAGAAAACTTTTTCCATGGGCTGAACCAGAGGCTGCCCTAGGAAGATTATGAGGTGGTGCGAGATCTCATTGTGGTGTCACCCTGTAGAGACTAAATTGTAGATAGAGATTACAGATACATTTTTCACATATCATGCTTTATCAACATTCTATGCTGTACTTAAGAGATTTGTAATGGAGGGTTAACTCTAAAAGATCAACAACTCGCACAGTGAGTTGTTGATCTTTTTTTTTTTTAGGCGTCAAAATTTTTCATTAAGCTATTCAGATTTGAGTAACTAATATTGAAAGATTAATTGAAGGCCACAAATTCATTAGACAGACCATATGTTGGCGATGTCTGGGGTAGCTGGAGGTAGGACAATGTCATACCTCTTTTCCCAGCAACAGTTTGGTGGAAACCACCCACTTTGTCATTGGATGGTGTTTTTGTTCTTTTGATCCCGTGAAGTGGGGATCGGTTTGTCAGGTTGAGCGGCAGAGGATGAGTAGGGTCATTGGTAAGGCATCGGCAATATCTGAATAAAAGACACCATTAACAGATCAGTTCATAATCACGTAATAATGTAATCAGTTCATAATTTGTAAAGAAAAGTTACTTTCCATAGATGAGATTTCTTCTTAAAAAATATCGCTGATAGAAGCAGGTGCAGCTAATTCAAAAAGTGGAGGGCAAGGCTATATATGCTGTCATTGCAAAAAGAAGTGATCCACAAATAAATGCAGTTGTAAAAGCAAGGGACTCTTGTGCAATTCAAATGCCATAACAGTTTAAGTTGTTGCAATAAATAAGATTGTATAACGTTAATCACATAATTTATGTGTAAGTTTATTATTGTATTATTTTTCTTAATGATTTAGAGTGTACTGTTCGTTTTAGGTTAAACAGTTTATTTACATGTGCTGTTACTTAAGCTTTCTCCTATTTTGACATTAAAAAGTTGCATTGTCGTCTTAACATAATAAAAATATTTTTATTCAACATTCACCATCAGTGCATGCTGAATGTCAACATTTGCCAGGGTAAGTGAGAAATAATGATATTTAGCAAATATTTCATACATACACAAAACGACTGTGTGAATGCTGACAATCACCAGAGAATGTTAACATTTGCCATTGGTCATTCACAGTAACATGTACACAGATAAATGAACACTTTTTTAACATTCTGGCAAGATTTAAAGTATATAAGATATTTTTTATGTTATGTTCTTAGCTTTGATAAAACATTTTTCAAACATTTTTGAAAAAATTAGTTATAATTTACGTATTGTGTTAATTAAAACTACAAAGGTACTTCAAAATGTATTTTCATTGTTGTTCCTAGAATTTTCTATAATTTTCCAATTTCCATAATTCTCAGTCCCAGACATGACAAACTATAAAGTTTCTACTGTAGTATCAATCTCCAATACCAAACCTCCCTACAAAATTTCATTATTTGATAAAATACACAGAAATTATTAATTTCAAAGTGGGTGAATAAAATCTTCCCAAACATTCATACAGAGAAAAAACCCGCCCAACTATTTTTTGCATTTTTCAAGGTCCCGAGTCCAAAAATGTAAAAATAATCATAGTCACTTTTTAACTGATCACCATTTTCTCTCAGTTATATATAACAAACAGAAAAGTAATCATTTGCAGCAGGGCCTATTAATTCTAGTTGACTTTTCAAAAGTTAATATGCCTTTGAACTAATTCAAATAATAATGATAAAACATGTCAGTGAAAACAAGACACATGAGCCAGATAACTTTGCTTTGGAATCATATTTGATTCATACAATATAGGTTGAAGATCTGTGTGATAAAATGATAAATACAGTAAGACCCCACTTAATGCGGGGATGCATTCCTAGAGAACAAAGCACTAAGCAAAACAGTGTTAAACAAGGTCATTTTAACAGAGTAAATAGGATAATTCAAAGTCAAGTCTAGTCTGTGGCCAAGAGAATAGGTTTTGCATATATATTGTTCCAGAATCTTACTTGTAATGCAAAACACTCATTAAGCAAAAACAGTTTTTCCCATAGAAATTAATGTAAAATACGATAACGCGTTCCATGCTGAAAAAAAATACTCAAATAATTTATGTATAACGTTTATTCAAAGAAAATTATACAATATACATTGTTAAGGAGAGTGAATCAATATCTTTTCTTCTAGTGCAAAATGAGCCAACCTGAAATGCAAATTCAATTTGCAGAAAACAAAAAACTAAAAGAAA
This sequence comes from Centruroides sculpturatus, assembly GCF_000671375.1. Taxonomy (NCBI): domain Eukaryota; kingdom Metazoa; phylum Arthropoda; class Arachnida; order Scorpiones; family Buthidae; genus Centruroides; species Centruroides sculpturatus. The sequence continues at coordinate 29,449 of NW_019386304.1, read as the reverse complement.
GTCACAATATGTCTGATAAACATGCCAAAAGATATGCAATTCTTGGGCTATGTAAAGGCTATAATTAAATATTAGAAGTTGCGGCCAAGCGTTGAGTCCCATCATCCTGTAAGTTTGACAATGACCATTGGAATCATGCTCGACGTTCCAAATGCTATTATCAAACTTCTAGGATTACAGAATGACATTTGACATTCATGTTTTAGAGATGAAAGCTTTAGCCGCAACCTCTCTATTAGAAATTAATTTATTTGACTAGAGGTAGGCAGTTATGTTGTCATCTTGCATTCAACTTAATAATTATAAATAATTTTTAATTTAGACATTTCTAAAATTTAATTTGGAATTGGTCATTAAATTTCTAATATTTAATTAAAGCCTTTATACAGCCCAAGAATTTGGCATATAGTTTGGAATGTTTATTATATAACAGGTTATGGTTGTTGATGTTTATATGTAACATGTATGAACACAAACAACACTAAGATGCTAGCAGAACGAGTGCTAAGCACAGACTGGAGCATACGCACAATCCAGGACTTCCCCTCTCCTCGTCACCAGTTATGCAAAACGTCACTCATTAAGTGAGGTTCCACTGTATTTTAGCTCAGATAATTAGAAATATGCATACAATGAAATTCAAATTCATATCTGGTCCAATGACCTGCAAAAACATTGTTTAATTCAAAATCTATCATCATATTGTGTGTTTATAAGGAAAGTTTCAAAGTCCAAGTAGCAGTTTCATTTTTTGGTTTTACCAATTACATGTTGATTTATTGGACACCTGTTCAAGGTCATTCAGACATTGTACATATTGCCAATGAAGAGAGAATTTTTTTTTATTTTTATGGATGAAAACTGTTTGGCATTTAATTATTTTGAACATTTTTTTTGCAAAAATCTAGTGTTTCCATAATTCCAAAGTCCATTATAAGACGTATTCAGGACAGAATGCATACATAATTTTGGCCGTTAATAGATTTTTAATAGAGATAGTAAGTGTTAACGGAGAATAGAGATTCATCAGATCACATAATTTTTGTAATCTCTAACTCAAGATGTTGAATTCTTCATTGAACTAGCCATTGTCTTGTAGACAAAACAGGTGGGAAACTTTTATAGAAGCACTTAAGCTCCTTTCGTACATTATTTTCAGGTCTTCCTTTGAATGTAGTTTTGTTTTCATCAAGTACATGCCAACTGACGGTTTTTTGAAATTGCTTAAATTACTAAGTACACATAATATAAATGCATTTGTAACCATATTAGTAAAATTATGTAAGATAAAGTCAAGTTTTATTCAGAAATTAAAAAATAAATTTTGATTTAAAAAAAAGTTCAGATAATTTTAACTCAAATAATTCTTAGTAGTTTTTTTTTAGCCCCTTGAGTTTCAAAATAAAGAGGTTTTAATGTATTGAAGTAATGATCACACATAATTTTATGAGCATTAATATATAACTGAATGAATAAGCATATACAGTGGTACCTCAGGTTATGAACACCCCAGCATACGAAATTTTCAGGATACGACATGAAATTCGAACATATTTTTGCTCCACGATACGAACAAAAACTCACCATACGACGTTACATTAGTTCGCATTTTTCATTTGTTTTTCTTACTACAGTTATTTTTTTAATGTATTACTTGGCTTTAATTTGAGTATGTTTTTCGCGTTGGAACGAATTATTTGGTTTTACATGTAATCGTATGGGAAAAGATGATCCACCTTACGACATTTTCATGATACGATCTCAGTTTCGGAACGGATTAATTTCGTATCCTGAGGTACCACTGTAGTAATATCTTTCATATAAAAACTGACTGTATAAGAATGGAAGTGTCAAATATCATGAAAAATCTGAAACATGTATATCTAATAAAGGTATCCTTCAATTAATGTGGATAATTAAACCTTGATGCTACTACATATATCAAAATCATGTTAACCAAATATGGAGGTACAGTATAGTACCTTGGTACTCAACTACCCACTAGAACAACTTCTTGATTAATAACAGATGTTTTTATTTTTAATAAACATAAATAGCAAATTTACCAACACTTTATTTGCCAAGAAAAATGTATCTATGTCCAAGTAAAGATAGCTGTTAAAGCTGCATTAATTAAAATTTCTGCTGCATATAAAAAGGGATTGCTAGCTTACACAATCTTCAGAATAAACTTATTCATTGGAAACTGTAGTATAGAGCTTTCAAAAAGTTTAATATTTTCATCTGAATAGAAAAAATTATATATAAAATGCTATCATATTGTGCTATTTAAACTTTTTTTTCTATTTATAATCCAAGATTTGTAACTCTGATTACTTTAAAGTATAATATGTGTGTTCAAATTTTTTTATACCAATAATTAAATAATTTGCATTTATATTATACTGAAGATATTTAAATTTATCTAATTTCTCCCCACTAGCAAAGCAACTTAAATTTGCAAATTTCAGAAAAACTTATTTTTTTGATGCTTGTTCTAAAATTAACTAAATCATGATAAAAGGCAAAGAATGCATAATAAACAAAAACTGTTGTTAATCTATCTTCACTCTAAAAGAATTCACATTTATATTGTTAATTTTTTTTTCCTCAAATCTCATTTAAGAGAATTTTGAATTTTTCACATTTAAAAATGTCTTGGAGAAAAAACCTAACAGAAACTAAAAACCTTAATTGAAAAGAACTGTAGTGACTAAATAGATAATTTAAATTTTAAATTGTGTTTGCTTATTCTGTCAATGATTTTAGAAGTATAAATTTCTAATGTATATAAACTAGAGAGAGAGTGAGTGAATGTGCGAGCAAGTGTGTGTGTGTGTTCAGAAACAAGCAGGATTGGAAATAAAAACAACTAGTATTTAAGACCTTTTTATTCCTTACTTTGATTTTTGACATTTAATTTTTGCACTAGTTCAAAATCAAATATGTTAACTTCAGTAACAGTATTATATCAAACAATTGTCTACAGATTTTTGAAATTAAGGCAAGTGTTTGATAGCATATTGAAATGGAAAAAAAATTAGAAGTAACACCAAAAATATTCAAAAATAGTGTACTTCATTAAAATCATTTGAAGAAAGTTATGAATTCAAGTGAAGTTATAATAAAAATAACTCAAAATTAATTGATAAAGTATTATTTCCACTAAAAGTTTGATCCAGTTTATAAGCTTTTTTACAGGTGATATGTAAAGAACAAAGATAAATACAGTAGAGCATCGATTATCCGACTCAATTGGAGACTGGGGTTGGTCGGATAACTGAAAAAACAGATAATTGAAAAGTATGAAAAAATACATTATTAGTATATTAGTATATCCCATGTAATTAGTATATCGCTATTAACCTACTTTGCGTTGAATTTTCATCGATGTTAAGCCTAATAAATTTTTTTTAAAAATAATAATCATCACTATTGTATCGTTAAAAATTATTTTAAAATTATTTTATTGCTCACAAAACAAACGACCACTCATAATTAGAAAATTAAGTCTCATTTAAATACTGGCCTCCTGTTCATGGTCAAGCCAGTGTTCCCAGCTAAAACACAACAATTTAACGAAAATAATATTAAAGTAGCCAAGACATAGCCAAATATTGTAGCCCCACATCACTAGCGGACATTTGAATTTGCAGACTAGAACGCAGTCGGTTAACCGATGTGACGGTTGATCGGAGGTCGGATAATCGATGCTCTACTGTATATGCAAATAATTTTTAATTTTTTCAATCGCTTCATCAATATCCATAGTACCTCATAGTAACATACTGCTCTGTACTGATGAAAAAAATTCTGTATTTTAGGTTCTAAGATTTTTAGAAGCAAAATTTGTCCCATTTTATCACTTGTGACTGTAAACACGAATTGACCTTACATGTTTTATGTAGTGGCAAATATTCTAAAACAGAAAAAGATAACAGGTGTTCAACTGCTACTTTACAACTGGTTATAATATAAATTAATAAACACTGCAATAATCTAATCAATCGGCAACAACATTTTAAACAAAGTGCAAATGTTTTTGCCCTTGTTGAATGGGCATCATTAGGTAATAAACCGTTGAGAAAAAATTCTACAAGAAGTCATTCTACAAAATCTAAACTCCCCTTTCCCCCCCTGTCAATATATGTCATACACTCCTCCCCTACACATGGGTTCAGCAATCCCCGATGTTTCCTCAACAGTTTATTGCCTGGTGATGCTCATTCAACAAGGGCAAAAATATTTGCACTTTGTTTAAAATATTGTTGCCAATTGATTAGGTTATTTCAGTGTTTATTAATTGATAACAATGTATTCAGGGAATGGTTAAAGAGAGATGCTCCATTAAGCAGGAATATAATTCATTTTTTCCCGATTATTATTATATGCATTTATGATTATTATATCATATCACACATGTTTATAATATTGAAACAAGGACAAATAATGGTAAAAATGAGTATATTCTTATGGATATAAAAGTTTCAATATTTAAACATCTCACAATCAGTCCTGAAAATTACTTCTAGATTCTTCCTATAAAAGTAAAGAAAGCACCATGCAATAAATTGGTAGTGTTAATTTCATATTTCTTGCTGAACATACGTTCACTTCCAAAACTAAAAAAATCTGATATAAAAATAAAAGCTGCTTCTAAAAACTATAATTTATTCCAAAAACCTTTTACAGAATGTCCCTATTCACATTGTTTTTTAAATTAAATTCTGTGTTTAAATATAATAAAGGAAAGTTAACTGCCATTTACCCCACCTTGGGAAGAAAGATCTTGTCACCAATAAAAGATTTTCTCTTTCCCAACTAACTGGATATAGCAATTTGAAATACTGCCATAAACAGATAAATTGCCTAATACTGTCTATAATTGTCTATTTTTGTACATCTGATTCTCTTCAATAAGTAAAAAATATTATATCAAATATCAATATCAAAATTATGAGAAAGATTAAAATAGAAAATTTTTAAAGATATGAAAAAAATAATAAAAATTGTCTTATCCAGGAAAAACCTTTTACAATATATTTTAAAGTTTATAAGTGAAATCTCATTGTATTTTTGCATTGAATTGATTCATTAATTGCTAAAATTTTAAAAGGATTATGCAAAAAGCATAATCTATCTTCTACTATTGGCACTTCTAAAAGAAAATTTCACAAAAATTACCTTTAATATGGTTATATGTGATATTGGATAAGAGTAGCATTAATCTATCATATTTTTTAATGCTGTTTTTGATACACAAATGTCAAACTGGAGAAAAATAATTCAGCAAATTTTCTTAACTTTGTCCAAAAAAAAATTAAAAACTGAACTAAAATAACTTAAGATAACTATTCATAGAAACAGTAAACAACTTTTTCGTGCACTGACTGTAGAAATATAGCACCTAGACCAGGGGTCGCCAAAGTGGTCGATGCAACATCATTGGGGGGGGTCGATGCGGCTAAGTGGTCACAACCTTTTTTTTTTTGCTTAGAGAGACCACAACCCACAACGGTTGTTTTTTTTGCTCATACACATACACTTGTAATAAAACTTTACGGTGGGGGTCAATGTAAGGCTTTGGAAAGTGATTGGGGGTCGACGGTTAAAAAAATTTGGCGACCCCTGACCTAGACTGAAACAGATTCAATTGTTTTGGCTAAAACATTGGTACCTACTCTCTAATAAAGATCTAATAAAGACCTGTTGCTAACTAATTCTTATCAATTACTTCATAATTTTCATAAAAGACAACTTTTTTCTGAAAGTCTTTTGAAACAAACTAATTGATAGATGTATTTTTATTAATGCATTTTTTTAATGAGTTTTCAGTTGAAAAAAAAAAAGCCATTTATCTTTATACTAACAAAAGTAATTCATAAAATCTCTTTCAAATAAAGTATATCAAGTCATAAATTCATTTGGATACATTTATACATTATCTCAGCAATAAATTTGTATAGCATATATTTTTATTTTTATGAATCTAACTTAATGGAAGAAACTGCACTGAGTTCACAGAAATTATTGGATGCCATACAATAACAATGAATAACTCATTTCCATGAACACATGAAAAAATACAAATCTTGTTTTATTATTCAAGTTTAGTTAGGAATAAAACAGAATTTTCTTTTTGAAAGTTCATTCTGTATCATTTAATACACCTTCCTATTTAATGAATCTGCATATTATTTCATCATTCTTAATATTTCAAATTACAACTGAATTTATCAAATGCTCACAGTTAAGCCTGAAATTTTATTCACATACACAGAAATAACTAGTCTATTTCTTTAAAGCAGAACATGTTAAATTGTTTAAATACTCACAATCATCTCCAACTGGTCCAGCTGAACACTGAGCAGGAGGATCTCTTCCCAAATCTTGAAGTTCCTATATAAACAAATATTCAATATAGTCATCTTCAATCTCTTCATATTAATAAATATTCTTAAAAATTTCTAATCTAATCAATTTTATAAAGTAGAATAATTGTCAAAGAAGATCTATCTCAAATACTAAATGGAGCAAAAACAACTTTTTGTTTAGGGTCCATTTACACACAACAGTGACACGCCGGCAGTGACGATTTGGTGACAGTGACATCAAGCACGACACAGTGATGAGTATTTACACACTACAGTGACGTGACCATGCTGTCAGTGAGTGGTCATGGACTTTTCAGAGGATGAATTGGCTATGATAGCTATATGTTTGGAAGAAGAAGAAAAAGAAATGCAATCAATAAAGCGCTGCAAGTGGGTACATCAAGCATGGACAAAAAATATCAACAGAATGGGAGTTTCATACTTTCTATAAAAAATTGAGATGACAAATCTATATTTTTTTTTATATTTTCGAATATTGCAACATGCATTTCATATTTTATTAAACAAAACAGGGAAAATATTCATTTTGTACTCAATGTCCATGTATTTTGAATGAGATAAATCAAATAGAACAGTTGCAATAAAAATGCACCATTTCAATTAAATGTTCATCATCCATTGGAAAACAAAATTTACCGTCAGTGAAAATATCATTCCCGTCAAATGTACTTTCATGGTACAGTCACGCCACTACCATTGCACAGCACTGTGATGGACGAGTCTGGACAGAGTTGTTTAAAACTAGGTCAACAATTTTCCACAGGCAAAAATTCACTGCACTGTGCTGGCACATCACTGTTGTGTGTAAATGGACCTTTATACTTTAATAGTTACTATATCTTTTAATAATGAAGATTCAAAACTAAATTTGCATTTAAGTCATTTCATTTCATCAAATTAATAAAAATATCAATATATTTTTTCATTCTCATTTCAAAATCCTCGCATAATTAAAAAAACCATCACTAAAGATTATTTCAATATTTCCCAAAAATCTTTTCAACACGATAATCAATTTTAGAAAAATTATTATTATGATATAATAAATTTAGAAAGATGTTTTCTTTTCCATGAACTTAAAGCAAATATCTTATGTAATATTTGTTATCAGTATTAATAATACTATGTGGAGAACTACAGAAGAAAATATAATATAACAAAAAGCTTTTTCTTTAAAAAACTAAATATTTTCAAAAATTATTTCTTTGCATGGTTACACAGCATCTTTATTATTTCACTACATTCCAAGGAATTGGAATTCAGTTGATTTATTTTTATTGGAAAGTTTCCTTTATGATAATATATCATCCTATCAACTTTTTTTATATTTAAAACTGTCATCATATGTAAAAAATGATTTAATATTAAACATTTACATTTAGCAATAACGAATAATATTAGATATTCTTTAATTATTATAGTGAAAGCTTAATTCATCATTTTTACTGGGTGGCCTTAAACCTGTGCATAGACGAAAACAATAAATGCAGGATTTTGTATAAAATGAATGGGGAAACATGCCACATTTGATTATATGTATTCATTTAATCAAAAACATACACCAATGACATTTTTTCTACTGTCAAGTTTAATTTAATTTAAAAACAGTAATTGATCATTTGTTAGTAACACTTTTCCTTTTCAACTGAAAAGTAAACTTTCTATTAATTTACTAGGCCTAAATTTAGGCTTAGTAAATTAATAGAAACTAGACACTGGTTTGGTCCCAGTTTCAATGTCACTATCCAACTTGTCAGTTGGCAGATAAGATGTGAAAGATTGCACAGTAAATTATACAGTGTCCAAACTTTCACTTGCTACACCATATTGTAAATAAACCACCACTGTTAATACTGCCAATGCATATAAACATTTATGTACAGTACATGTTGTTGTTCTGTCTTAAAATGACCAGTCCATTTAATGTACTTTAAGACTAAAAATTCTAACCAGTATATGCAAGAAAATGACAGAGTAAATCAAGGAAAAAGTGACAGAGTTTTAATTTCCATAATTTAAATAGGATTTGTTCAGAGAGCTTAAAAACTGAACAGTGTTTCTTTGAAAGCAATACATCAAAACATAGTGCATCATACACGTAAGAGAAGAGTAAGTGTGATTCTGAATGATGGGGACACGACAGATACAACGCATGCGCAGTGGACATTGCACAATTGAATCACCGTTTGAATTTTTCTTTTTAAAATTGCGTGACAGTGTTTTAGAATAAGGAATCCAGCTGTTTTACCTGAGGAAGGACATGGAAGGTGTTCAGAAAATATTTGCTTTTACAAAGTTGTTTATTTTTGTATTTCTACACACTGGTTAGAGGCACGAGTAAGTACGTTTTATTTACTTATTATACACACTCCGGTGTGCATGAAGAAGTTACATCAAAAAAAAAAATCTAGGTTTCACTTCAATATCCATGTTTGATAAAATAGAAAGTTTTTTACATTATGTAAATAAATTTAGCAAATTTATATTTGATTGTTCTAACAAATAATGAAATAAAAATAAGATAATGCCAAGACAATTGTTCATAAACAAACTGAACAGAATGGTGAAAATTTGGTATAACTTGTAACTTGGGAGACCTTGTAAATTGTGAGAAGAAAAAAAAAAACTGAAATGAGAGCTCTAATTGTGAAGCGGCAATTTTCACAAATCTTTTCATTGATTTTCGTCACCCATTCATCAGTCAAAATGCTTAGTCGACCACTTCACTTTCCACCATAAACATTAGTGCAGCCATTTTTAAACATAATGCACCACTGCCTCCACTCATTATATCGTTTCCATACACCTCACAAAGGCAGATGAATTTCAATTGGTTTGTGGTTTTTTGCTAACAAAAACTTAATCACTGACTGCACTTTGCAACTCGCAGAATTTTCAATTGCAGCACACATTTTAAAAATTCACAGTGGAAAAAGCAGAAGTAACACAAACCACACACTAACACCAGGGGCGCCGCTAGCTGTTTGAACGCCCGTGTGCAATACCGATTATGCCGCCCCCTGTTTAACTACGATTACCTATGCTGAGCTTGCCAGAAAGGCTCTCTGCCGCCCCCTGGACGTGCCGCCCGCGTGCGGTGCACGCCTGCTTACGGCGGCCCTGACTAACACAGCTGAATGTAATGAGTGAAGATGCTCTGACACCAAAATGGCAACTCTAGCTCAATCCCACCCCCTAGCAGCCAAAACATAAAGATTACTTTCTGGATTACCACATAGTATTAAGCATTAAGAAAAATATACCTGAAGTGATTTTTAGCACCAATATCTTGAGTAAAACTTACTTATTTAAATTGCAGAATACGGTATATTTTTCATAGGTCATTTATTTTCATACTATATTTAAATATCACTGTCACCTGAATCATAATCATTTGTCAGGAATGAATTAACTCATAGAAAGGTATTCAATTCTAAATTTTCAAATGTAAGTTTTCTGCATTTACATGAAAGGATATTTTGTATTAGAAAACAATTGTTCAACATCCATAGATGTTAAAGGCAGGTACTGTACTTGACTTGAAGTTCTAAATCATTGCATTCCAAATCTGGATTCTTAGCAAAACTCCATTTATTGGCAAATCCAACTAACTTAGTTGAAGATGTTTCATTTTCAATTCAGTGATTGCAACAACAATGAATTTATATGAATTTGGCATAATTAGTTTTTTTCTTGAAGTACTGTAAAAAAGATTATATATTTACATTTAGGCTGTGTACACACTAGGTGTTTTTAAACGCTCGTCGAAAGCCAAGCTAACACGCGTTAGCTCGGCGTTCGACGAGCGTTTAGCGGAGCATGCGCACTGGCTCGGTTTGGAAATGGATGTGGAAGTGATTGCTTGTGGAAGTGATTGCTTGTGTGTGGCTCCTCTATCGTCGCTATAAAAGACGACGGCAGAGGCAAAGAGAATTTTGGGTGCACCCAATATTACGAGATAGACTGACGCATGAAATGTTTNTTTCATCTGAATAGAAAAAATTATATATAAAATGCTATCATATTGTGCTATTTAAACTTTTTTTTCTATTTATAATCCCAGATTTGTAACTCTGATTACTTTAAAGTATAATATGTGTGTTCAAATTTTTTTATACCAATAATTAAATAATTTGCATTTATATTATACTGAAGATATTTAAATTTATCTAATTTCTCCCCACTAGCAAAGCAACTTAAATTTGCAAATTTCAGAAAAACTTATTTTTTTGATGCTTGTTCTAAAATTAACTAAATCATGATAAAAGGCAAAGAATGCATAATAAACAAAAACTGTTGTTAATCTATCTTCACTCTAAAAGAATTCACATTTATATTGTTAATTTTTTTTTCCTCAAATCTCATTTAAGAGAATTTTGAATTTTTCACATTTAAAAATGTCTTGGAGAAAAAACCTAACAGAAACTAAAAACCTTAATTGAAAAGAACTGTAGTGACTAAATAGATAATTTAAATTTTAAATTGTGTTTGCTTATTCTGTCAATGATTTTAGAAGTATAAATTTCTAATGTATATAAACTAGAGAGAGAGAGTGAGTGAATGTGCGAGCAAGTGTGTGTGTGTGTTCAGAAACAAGCAGGATTGGAAATAAAAACAACTAGTATTTAAGACCTTTTTATTCCTTACTTTGATTTTTGACATTTAATTTTTGCACTAGTTCAAAATCAAATATGTTAACTTCAGTAACAGTATTATATCAAACAATTGTCTACAGATTTTTGAAATTAAGGCAAGTGTTTGATAGCATATTGAAATGGAAAAAAAATTAGAAGTAACACCAAAAATATTCAAAAATAGTGTACTTCATTAAAATCATTTGAAGAAAGTTATGAATTCAAGTGAAGTTATAATAAAAATAACTCAAAATTAATTGATAAAGTATTATTTCCACTAAAAGTTTGATCCAGTTTATAAGCTTTTTTACAGGTGATATGTAAAGAACAAAGATAAATACAGTAGAGCATCGATTATCCGACTCAATTGGAGACTGGGGTTGGTCGGATAACTGAAAAAACAGATAAATGAAAAGTATGAAAAAATACATTATTAGTATATTAGTATATCCCATGTAATTAGTATATCGCTATTAACCTACTTTGCGGACGTATTCAGGACAGAATGCATACATAATTTTGGCCGTTAATAGATTTTTAATAGAGATAGTAAGTGTTAACGGAGAATAGAGATTCATCAGATCACATAATTTTTGTAATCTCTAACTCAAGATGTTGAATTCTTCATTGAACTAGCCATTGTCTTGTACAAAACAGGTGGGAAACTTTTATAGAAGCACTTAAGCTCCTTTCGTACATTATTTTCAGGTCTTCCTTTGAATGTAGTTTTGTTTTCATCAAGTACATGCCAACTGACGGTTTTTTGAAATTGCTTAAATTACTAAGTACACATAATATAAATGCATTTGTAACCATATTAGTAAAATTATGTAAGATAAAGTCAAGTTTTATTCAGAAATTAAAAAATAAATTTTGATTTAAAAAAAAGTTCAGATAATTTTAACTCAAATAATTCTTAGTAGTTTTTTTTTAGCCCCTTGAGTTTCAAAATAAAGAGGTTTTAATGTATTGAAGTAATGATCACACATAATTTTATGAGCATTAATATATAACTGAATGAATAAGCATATACAGTGGTACCTCAGGTTATGAACACCCCAGCATACGAAATTTTCAGGATACGACATGAAATTCGAACATATTTTTGCTCCACGATACGAACAAAAACTCACCATACGACGTTACATTAGTTCGCATTTTTCATTTGTTTTTCTTACTACAGTTATTTTTTTAAATGTATTACTTGGCTTTAATTTGAGTATGTTTTTCGCGTTGGAACGAATTATTTGGTTTTACATGTAATCGTATGGGAAAAGATGATCCACCTTACGACATTTTCATGATACGATCTCAGTTTCGGAACGGATTAATTTCGTATCCTGAGGTACCACTGTATAGGTGAAACAGGTAGGACTTTAGAGTTAAGAATTAAGGAATACGAAGCAGCAATAAGGTTAAAATATAATAATTCTCCTCAGTTTAACCATATAAAAAAATAACTGTCAGATTGATAGAAACAATGTTAAAATCCTTCATTTGGAAAATAACATTTATAAATGTAAATTTAAAGAACATATCGAAATTATAAAAATCTACTAGTAAAAATGTAATCAATATCTCTAACAGTATGCAAATAGATCAGCAATGGTACAGTCTGATAGAGGGCATAATGACAAAAATTTCCCTATAATGTAAGAGTCATACACCATAATGTAAAGTACAATGTATTGTGTGTTAAGAAAAATATTAATGTCAGTATGTATTCTTTGTAATTTTTAAAGAAAAGTTTATATTTTTGTAAATAATTTTAGAAGGTTACTACAATTAGTTACCCTACTGCTGTTTGAGATTAAAAATATCTTCAGGAATTTTTAGCAATTTCTTAGAATTTTAATGTAATATGATATATACANAAAAATCTATAAACGCGCGTTTAACGCGCACATTTGAGTGTGTACAGCTACATAGAACTCTTGGTTCTTTAAAACGCGCATTTAAAAGCGTGCGTTGAAAAACGCCTAGTGTGTACAGGCTCTTATCCTAAGGGTAAGATTATTACTGTTAAATTATTTTCTATTAACACACAGCTTGAATTTGACAATAGGTACTACTGTTAAAATTTTCAAACTAACTACTGTCTAATTTTTTAAATTTAGATATTTTAATTCTAGCTAGTTGTGATATGTTTGACAACCTCTTGTACAGCTTCATCCAAACATTTTACGTCACAACTAATGTCCTGCAAGGTCAAAATTTTCAACCTGGTTAAAAGAAAATGTCTGTGTAAGATTAAATGTAAAAGTTTTGTTTTGATTTGTACTAATAAATAACCTGTAATTTGACAGACATCAGTCCATTTTAATTTGATTCTCACTAATCTAAATGTAATGTATGAATGAAGTTTATAATCCTATAAAAATAAAAATTACTGAATATTTAATTAGAAAAATCTTATAATTATACACCAATTTTCAGAATAGTAATCAATACATAATTATAATAATACAATTTCAATTTTACTATATTCAAAGCAATATATTTGAACTTATCTGCAATTGAACATTTTCAAGAACCTGACAAGTTTGTACACATTGCTCCATATAATATAGGATATTTCAAATAAATTGGTCAGATTGATATTAAATATAAAGATAACATGGTTTAAATTTAAAATTTATCACAATATGAATGAATTTTGATACAAGGGCAGGCTGAAAAGTACACATGCTTGTAGAGCACAAACGAAATGATTTTCAGAAGCATGCCAGATGGCATAGGGAAGTAACGTTCCCCCCCCTCTATGTGCATGCACAGTTTGAGGTTGTTGCGTTCATTCAGTATATTTTGAGAATCGGAAATATGGAGACATGTTCTGGTGCTATGTCAACGAGAGTTAAACAGCATGCTGTTATCGAATTTTTAACTGCTGAAAAAATTATGTTTAAAGGCTGTTTATGGTGACAATGCTGTTGATTGTAAATTGATGGATAATAAAATTTTGTGGTTGCAAGCCTGGAAAAGCCATAATTGTTGATTAAGCACACAGCGGAAGTCCGATCACTGCCACAGACAATCACTGTTGCACCATGTTGCAATGTTTAATTCTTCTCAGTACATACAGACTCTAAAACACCTCCGACGTTGAGCTTAACATGTTAGAGGCAGCCTGGCACCAATAATCTTGCAACATGACAATGCTCATCCACACACCTCGCGCACAACTGGAGAGGCTTTTGGAAACCTGAAGTTTGAACCGATTCCACACTCTTCTTATCCCCCTGATCTTGCGCCTTGTGATTTTTATTTGTTTCCTCTACATAAGAGAGACCTCAAGGGTAATCATTACACCTCAGATGATGAGGTGAAGTCAGCTGTCAAGTCCTGGATTCGAGAAAAGTCTGAAGAATTTTTCAGTGACGGAATGAAAAAACTTGTTACACATTGGGAGAAATGTGTTAGTCATCATTAAGGCTATGTTGAAAAATAAATATATAATTTTGAAGCTTAAGAATTGTACTTTAACGTACTTTTTGCCCGATCTTGCTATTTGTTTTTGTTCGTGTTCTACAAGCATGTGTGCATTACTTTTCAGCCTGCCCTTGTAGTTTCAAAAGTGTTGAAATAGATATTTTTTAAAATTAATTTTTAAAAACATTATACAATTGTTTTTCATCAATGAGAAAGATTTCTGATTATTTGCTTAATCTAAAATTTTTGTAAACAACAAGAATCATATAAAACCAAGGTTACCAATTATCAACATTGTAATACCTAACATTGAAAATCATAAATGTTACTGCAATAAAAACAACAAATCATCCTACATATAATGTTCTACAGTATATGTACTTTAATTTTTAAAAGTAAGATTATAAAGCATGTTTATTTTTATTATATATTTATCAAAATTACTATTTTATTTCATTATTTTATTAATAACTGTATTTTATTTCATTTCATTTCCTTCATTTATTCTGATAAAACAGCACACACAGATATCCAGATTTCCAACATTTTTGCAAGTTAGAAACATTTATCAATGTAAAAATTATATTTTTAACAAACTATATGCAATATTAGAAAAAAAACAATCATCTTTCAGACATACATTTTTCATTTATCATCAAAATTTACA
The DNA here is from genome assembly GCF_000671375.1 of Centruroides sculpturatus. Classification (NCBI taxonomy): domain Eukaryota; kingdom Metazoa; phylum Arthropoda; class Arachnida; order Scorpiones; family Buthidae; genus Centruroides; species Centruroides sculpturatus. Next base: position 14,324 of record NW_019386304.1, on the reverse strand, counting down.
TATGGATTATTATATACAGTAGCGCGTCGGTTATCCGAAGGAATTCCAGTCGACAAATTTAAATTTTCGCCAGTGCTGTGGCGCTGTAATCTTTGGCTATGTCTTCGGCTACTCAAATATTTTACGTTTTTGATACTAAATTAACTTCTGAAGTATAATTTTTTATTGTTTTTATATTTTTCAATATATTTATTTTG
>NW_019386304.1:0-13012 GCF_000671375.1 Centruroides sculpturatus | reverse complement strand
CCTATAATTACGATTCCTATAAAACTACGAAAAAATATACGTATTTTGGAAATGTTGAGTCGGATTAGTGTAGAATCAATTAATTTTATGGAAGAAAACCTTTCAATCAGCCGTAGTCCGTAAACTTGACACGTGTCGGGCTGTGATTGGAACGACTTGTAAGAAATCGGATTCCTAATAAATTGGAACGTATCTATATCTTATAGGGGGGTCGACTGTAGTTGTGACAGGGTGCTGCCCAGGTACTTCTTTCAAGCAGGGTAAAGTTCTTTTACTTTGTGAACATCTAGGTTAAACTATGTACATCAGCCAAAAAACTGAAAATTACTTCTTGTGTAGTTTTTTGCACTGATTATAAATATACACAATAGGTAATTTTTGGCATATTTAAGCCATTTTGCAGATAATGTCCATAAAGTTGCACTTTGCCTATAGACAAAGTGCAACTTTGTGGGACATTATCTGCAAAATGGCTTTACCCATAAACAAAACTTCATAGAGAGTGACACCACCACAGATAGTAGCAATTTATTAAACCTCACAGTAAATTAAAAAGAGCCAGGGTGCAGTTAGCACACTGGGTCTTTTTAACTTACAACTATAACCTTGATATAATCCACATTCTACATTAAAAAAGATAATGCTTATCTTGAATCAATGTCAAGAAACTTGGAGAGAAAGTTCATACAATAATTTTTATTTTACTAGCTTAATAGAAAATTATTCTGGTTTATTATTTGAAAAATTGTCCAAATTGGTTGGTTAGAGTTTGTGGCACAAGGACCTAGGCAGACCAAAGAGTGCCAGATCTAGCCAGGTTTGTTGCCAAGTGTTTTAGGTCTTAATATGTATGTTCTAGAGTTCTGTGCGTAGGTTTATTGCTTTCAGATATGCCATTGTAGGTTGAATTTGTCCATCATCTAATATATTTTGTAGAGCTTGGTCATCTGAAGATGCATGTTGTTGAAGGTATCGTTTTCTGGCTGTTTTATACTGAAGGCGCATTATTAATATAGGAAAAATTGCCTGGTGTTTGGTTTGACCTCCCAATTGGATACTGGATAAGACTCGTAAACTAACCTGATGGATGGAAACCCTAGTTATAAAGATAGTTTAGTTATACTGATTATCTGAGAACAGAAAACAATCTGCCAGAGACATTAAGGAAGCTGAGGTAGAGAGCATGCACAATGTCCATACATTTTAAAATTAAATTAAATGCACAGTGTCCATTAAATTAAAAATGTAGCTATTATTTGTATGTCAGTTGCATCACTTATAGAGTCAATTACAGAGCCAATTATGCAGTTCTCTTTAGCAACTTGCATATCAAAGCAAGCAGGCCCATTACAACTGGCAGTATAAACAGGATGATTTTCTAAGTGAAATAAACTCTGATTTCCTTTATTATATGAAAACACAATCACACTATTCCCTTCATTTTATTACAGTGCAATCATGCTATGCACCTGCCAGTATACTGAATAAACCAATAATAATTGTGGTGTTTCTTACTAACAGTGATAAAGAAAAACAATAAAATATTCAAAACTTCTCCTTCTTTACAAATTAATCTCTGACTACAAAGATTTATAGTAGTAACACAACTTGATCAAGAACAATTTCTATAATTTATTTTTCAATATTTTCATACAACTTTAAACTGGAAATAAATAATAAAATAAGTACTTATATATGTTCTTCTCAATATCAGGTGTGGTAGCTGATGAATACATAGTTTGAATATATGTCTCATTAATCCGAATCAGTAAAAACGGTAGACTTTCTGTCAGGAGTACCTAACCTTATAGCTGAGAGAAAGTCTACCATTTTTATTGATTCAGATTAAAGAGACGTACTCAAACTTATATGTAATTGGTAGATACTATGAAAAACTATTGTTATAAAAAGTTGAAACTAAAAAAAAAAATCCATATAAAAATTAAAATGAAAAGGAAATGAAATTTCATAAGATTTTAAAAAATACCTGACAACAATTAACAATCATACAGTCAGATGATTGTACAATCCCAATTAATCATTCATCATAAAATTGACTAACTTGATAATCATTCCATCCTTACATAATGTAATGTATTTAGAGTTAATTTATCATTAGGAATCAATTTGTCTATCTGTACTATCAAACAAATACTTATTCTTATATATGAACTAATTAAAATGGAAATCAGACATAAAAAACTGACACACAAACTGGAAATATATACTAAAACTTCACACCTAAGCGATAATTCCAGCTAACGAACAATAAAAAGGTCTAACAGTTTTGGAACATAGCTATGTTCCAAAACTGTTAGAAACACAGCTGTTTTTTTGTGTTCTATGCAATTTTTCCTGACAAGGGCCTCTGAACGATGGCCGAAAACGTTTGAACATTAAACCTTTTTATTGTTCGTTTGCTGGAATTATCGCTTAGGTATGAGGTGGTTGTTTTAAAATGGAAATAAAATTATATACAATTTACAAAACTCATATGTAATTTTGTATAATTCTTTGCTTTTTCTTATCCTCTTCTTCATCCCTTTTCTCTCTCTTCCTTTCTTCTCTAGATCACCTAGTAGGATTTCAATATCCTTAGAATAGCACATTTATGCCATAAGCATGTTCCTAATTCATTAATTTATAAGCTACTTCGGCTTCTTTTCCTCATCTCCTCACTAGATCTTTGAGTAAGCCGTCAATATTAGTACAGTATTAGCATATTTATGGGCACAAGTACGCTCGTAATTCATTAATTTATACACCTCCTAAGAACTTCTCCTTTATCCTACTCCTCATCCTCTCATCCTCTTCTTTCTTCATTCAAGACCCGCGATTGTGCTCTACCCACAAATGATATAACACTGACTTTAACTTAATGAAATTACACGAAACAACCGAAAATTTAACACAATCAAATTTAATTTATCTCCTAAAATATAACTTTTGAATTTTTCATAACGGCATCCGATCATTTACCAATATACGAAATGATGATTAATATTTAATTATAATCGGAGAGTTTTGTACTTTGGGAAATTACAAATATTTCTGTCAAATTATAATAACGATTCTATCTAAAAATTTCCCCTAGAATGTGGGCTTTTATCTTCATTTGTGTAGATCCAGAGAAAGTTATGCGTCATTTGTCTTAATTATCTTCATAATAGATACGACAAGTTAGGTAACAAAATAAGTGGATAACTCCACTTGAATTGTAGAAAATTCTTTGCAGTATTGCATGCAGTTTGAACCTATTGCAGCTCAACTACAGTGACAGTTTGGATACTATATAAGCAGCTCTGATGATAAATGGAAGATTGTAAGACAAGGTCATCGAAACTTAGGCATTCTACCATTCATCTTCCCCCTCTTACGTCACAGAATACACACTCATTTAAGTTATATTTCAAAATTCTTGAACTTCTAACCTACACCGAAATTTATCTTTGATGTGAGAATGTATAAATTGTTATAATAAATATTTGAAAATCTTAAGTGTAGTAAAACCTGTGTAAGCCGAAATGGCACGGTTTAGCAGGTTTTCGTTTTGGACAGGTTTTACTGTATTGTAATTATAAATACTATTACGTAAATAAGCGTTAAAAAATAGATTTTAAATAATCTTTGTTTTAATTTTTTAAAATTATATATATATATATTTAAGAATTACATTTAGTTTATTATTTAACTAAATATTTTGTCAATGGATTGCGCAACATGTAAAGCCAACAAATCGAATTTAGCTGGAAATGAATTGAATTAGACAAATCCAATAAATGTTTTCAAATGGGAATGACATTTTCTATGTTAGTGAAATTTGAACATGGCTGCCGAGTTTCGTAGCAATTGGTCGAAGAGCCTAGTAATGTATAACGAACAAACAAACAAACAAACTCATTTATATATACAGATTTATTTAGAACATTTTCCGTGTCTATAACAGTATAAGTACATAATTTACTTAAACATCTAAATTAACTGTAGAAATGTGTTTGTCTAATTATATGTACGAAAATGATCACAAATACTTTCTTGCATCTGCATAATCTAAATTTTAACAACTTTATGATAAATTATAATTTAAATACATATAGCAATTACATTTGATTGTTGTATATGATCAAAATCATTTACCTTTCTTCTTCCACGGAATATGGATTTTATCGGTTTCCGGTGGAAGATATTGTGCAAACAAACAATAAATAGCGATAGAAGATCCTGCTAGTAAAAAACAAACTTCTTGTGTATTAAAGTTTATTTTCAATGTAGCTAATAATTGTCGGTTAACACGTGGGATAACCCGGCAATGAGCGAGTCCGCTGATATCATCGAGCGACGAATTTAACAATAGACATTCACGGCTTACCATATAAGTTAAACGCTTTGGAGTCTACCTAACACGAGGAATCTGGATTCGACTTCGACTCGAATATTTTCGTGGGTGGTTCAAGTCGACTGTATCGAGCCACGTCTCTTCGCATTCCCGCTTCATTTCGGGCTGGGTTGAGCTCGTAACGGGCATAGAGAAAGGCACTTAAGGCCAGCAGGGCGAAGATTGCAAAACAAATATCTAAATTTTATATGATCAATAATTTTCAAAAATTTTTATTTGTTATTATACAGAACTGAAAATAAAAATAACAAGTAAAATGATAATGTATTTTTTCGTGTTTGAATTAGAAATTTACGTTTACGTTTACGTATCAATACAAAGATTAAAACAGGAGAAANTTTTTTTAATGTATTACTTGGCTTTAATTTGAGTATGTTTTTCGCGTTGGAACGAATTATTTGGTTTTACATGTAATCGTATGGGAAAAGATGATCCACCTTACGACATTTTCATGATACGATCTCAGTTTCGGAACGGATTAATTTCGTATCCTGAGGTACCACTGTATAGGTGAAACAGGTAGGACTTTAGAGTTAAGAATTAAGGAATACGAAGCAGCAATAAGGTTAAAATATAATAATTCTCCTCAGTTTAACCATATAAAAAATAACTGTCAGATTGATAGAAACAATGTTAAAATCCTTCATTTGGAAAATAACATTTATAAATGTAAATTTAAAGAACATATCGAAATTATAAAAATCTACTAGTAAAAATGTAATCAATATCTCTAACAGTATGCAAATAGATCAGCAATGGTACAGTCTGATAGAGGGCATAATGACAAAAATTTCCCTATAATGTAAGAGTCATACACCATAATGTAAAGTACAATGTATTGTGTGTTAAGAAAAATATTAATGTCAGTATGTATTCTTTGTAATTTTTAAAGAAAAGTTTATATTTTTGTAAATAATTTTAGAAGGTTACTACAATTAGTTACCCTACTGCTGTTTGAGATTAAAAATATCTTCAGGAATTTTTAGCAATTTCTTAGAATTTTAATGTAATATGATATATACACATTTTAAAGATAATATTTTTTAAAAAAGAAAAAACTTCCTTGTCTTATAAAAATATTTATATATTAAATTTTTATGGTTTATTTGTGTTTTATTGAATAAGGATTGGTAAATGTAAAAAAAACCCCAGAAGCGTCATATTAGTGTGGCAGAAGGATTTGTAAGAAAAAATCATGGAAAACCTTTTTTTGATATGATAAAATAGTTTATGTCAGAAGATATAATCTACTTATATTACTATTATATTATATTACTTATATTATTTACTATGTTATATTGTTATATTACTGATTGTTCTAAAAATTTTTAGTATAGCACTAAAGAGGGGCTTAAAGATAAAATAAACCTGAAATGCATATGTAACCTGTATCTTCAATAAAGGATGTTCCTGACCTAAAGAGCTGTAAGATAGTCTACCCCGGAATTCATGTAATTTTTTCTGATTAAAGACACACACACACATGTAAAAACAAATAAACAGCTACCATCACAGATATTTGATATCCTGGTATGTTAACTCTCCTGATTTGTCACCTACTGAACATTTATGGAACCATTTGGACTGGCAGTTAAGACAACTTGGAATAACCACCATATAACATCCAGGAATTATTATGCAATAGACTAAAATCTTTCTGATGTGCCAAACCTGTCCATATCACCAAGAACTCATGGCTTCCCATACCAAGACAGATGACTGTTATGATTTCTGCAAGAAAATATTTGGGATACTGGGACTCTCATAAATTGATTGTCATACTCCATATTTAATAATTGTTAGTGGTGATAATGTAGCCCAATTTACTCCAATAATCATTTGATTTTATATATAACAAATTGATATGACAGTGTATTTTAAATATCATCATCACTTTTTCCAGCATAACTTATAAAAAATAAGGCTGTAGTGACATTTTAAAAAGTTATACCAGTAGGTATTTAAAAATTTTAGATGAATTTACATATAAAATAAATCTCTCTCAAAGTTATTTTCACATAATATTACTCAATTTTGTACCAATAAGTGATATTAGGTGGTGGTCCAGTATACTTATTGTTTCAAAATTCACAACTTACCTAATGAATTAAAACTTAAATTTAATAAAACTTTTAGAAATAGTAAGTTCAAATTTTTTTATAACAAAGTAGAGAAATTTTTTAGATCAAGACAATTTGATACTTACTGTAAATATGAAATCAATTTTACTTTGTATTTTTAATATGTAAAAATAGATTAATGCAACTTTTAACATAATATATAGAAATATTATTCTCTATTGTAATAAATTAAAATATTTTATTTAATAAAAAAACTTCTTATAATAAGTATAGGAATAATGAATTTGTAATAAAATTAACATAGAAAATTTAGTTTCACTCCATATTATAAATATGCTAACTTTGTTCTTTAGTAAATCAAACAACTGCAGTATATCTCATCTTAGATCATTATTGAACATTGACAACAGCTTAAGTTATTCTCTAGGAATTAGCAAAAATAAGAAATTGCAAATTCATGCAAGAAAATATCTGAATTTACATAGATATATATTACACCATTTAGGATATTAAATATGAAATTTTTTAATAATTAAATGAAAATCTTTCATAGAAATTTTAAATACGTAAATAGAAAATGTTTGAGTTTATCCTCAATAAACATTTCTAATTTTAATATAATTTAAGACTAACTCTCTTAACTTTTATTTATCCTTAACCTGTAATGACATGTGTAAGACGGCAATTTTCTGCTGATTTTTCACACACAATTACACTGCATGTAATTGCCATTTCTCAAATTTGAGGATTAATAAAAATCCTGTGATGTATCTTCTCTGCATGTGCCAAATTTAAAGGTCATACATTTAGTTTACAAGATATTGTTTTTGTTTCAGATCATCATCATTAACCCTTCTCCAATAGGAAGCGTCCCAAAATGTGTGATAGTACAGAGTAATGTAAAACAAGTTCGACTGGAAATGAATGGTGGGGCCTGAGATGTTTCTTAGAAGCAGAAAATGAATTTTTTTTTACTTTTCTGGCACAAAATAAGCCATGAAAACATTTAATTGTGAAGGTCATAGTTAGGGTGATCATCTGTCCCCAATTTCCAGGCAGTCTCTGTTTTTGACCCTCTGTCCCTGGCAAGAACCAGGGACAGAGCATCTCTGGAAAGGAGTCTTGTCCTGTTTTTTCATTTCTTTGTGGTTACTGTAATATTGTCAGTGCCAGTTTTTCCTTCAGGGACATATCCAATGTCTTCAGGGTTGCCAGATAATTTTTTATGAAGTAACCAATTTTTTGAGAAATTGTCAAAAAAGAGCCAAACTTTAAAACATGGACAAAAAACATATCTAAAAAAGCACAAACAGTAAATAGCTATAAACCTTATTGGAGGAGAGCTATTTGAAGTGAACAAGTTCAATCAAAATTAAAATGTTTAGGTCTCAGTCATGCATATGTACAGTATCCATTTGACAGTATTTATACATGTTGGCTGCTACACTGTACCCTAAAAAGTGATGATTGACATGGGTCTGTGAATTTGCCGAAAAAAATCTGGTCACCCGATTATAGTGGTCTAGCCCATCATAGCAATTTGCAGACAACTATGTCATGACATCATGCATAGTTCACAAACATTCATGAAGTAATGACTCCCATTTGTAGCAATCTTGAGAAACCTCCATGACTAACTGCATTGAAAAATGTCAGAGCAGAAAATCACCACCTTATGCATGTGATCATGTAAAAAAAAAATGTATGCAAGAACATGCAAAAGAGGCAAATTTCTGAGCAGGTTTTTGTGGGCCTGTGATAAGGGGGAAAAGGGATATCATGAAAGCACAGTATTTCAATTTGATAAAGAATTACTACCAAAAAAAACTAGTTGGTGCAGAAAATCACCACTATGACATACAATTACAGGTTAAATTATTGTACAGTACATTATGTTAACTAAAGATAAAAAAATAAATTCACACCTTAAAAAATGACTACAGCAGATATCTTTATTTAAACAGTAACATTTTTTTACCTAGTTGATGTATTACAAATAAATTTATATTATTTGTATTCCAACATTACATTTTATACTTATATTCTGTTCTATTCATTGTAAAATTTTATACATCAATTACTACTGATGAAGATCCATCAACTAGATCAAAAATGTTGTCTATTTAAAAGATAGCTGTGAGAGTAACTTTTTAAAGTGTGTATTTATTTTTAAGTTCCTCTTCCAGTTAATGTATTAATTCAGATTAATGTCCAAAATTAAAAAGAACATCGTTCAAGAGAAAAGCAGAATGTTAATCAAAAAAGTTGGACAAAACTATTCAAAACATTGCAATAAAAAAAAATTGAAATTATTTCTGGTTTAACAAAATATAGGAAATATTTTCAATTCTTAGTTTTATATTAAAATAAATAAATAAAAGCAAGAACTTATACTGGAATGAATAAGTAATATAAAATAAACCTTTAACTATCCAACAATAAAAATGTTTAATAAAAACGTTTTCAACCGTTTTTAAACAGCCATCTTCAGTTGAACCAATATTAAAAAAGAACACCTATTATGCATGCACATTTTGGTTTCTGTTTAATTTGTATTTCATGCATTCTTTTTTAGTGTTCTTTTTTTAACATTGGTTCAACTGAAGATGGCTGTTTAAAAACGGTTGAAAACGTTTTTATTAATTAAACATCTTTATTGCTGGATAGTTAAAGGTTTATTTTATTTTATATTATATTAAAATAGCCAAGTGTATGTGTTTCATTTGATATTCATCTGTAAAAAAAACAACTTTCCAGTTTTTTGTCAAGTCTAAAATAGTCTATTTACAATGTCATTTAGACCAATTATTAAGATAAAATGTGTTCAAAATTGCCCCAGAAGTATTTGAAAGTAAGTTCTCATAGAAGCTGTTGTTTGTTTATTCCAAATAGTTTTTCCATTTAACAGTTTAATTAGCTGTTTAAATATAATGCATAACAATACCAAATATTGAAATACATGATATTTAGAAAAGGGATCCATCATTCAAAAATATTGATATTTAGAAAAGGGATTCCATCATTGAACAATTCTTTTAATCAATATTTTTCAATAATGATTTAATTGAAAATATATACAATAGAACCTGGATTATCCGACTCAATTGGGGACTGGGGTTGGTCAGATAATTGAAAAGTTGGATAACCGAAAAGTATGAAAAAATCCATTATTAGTGTAGTATATTATTATATCCCATGTAATTAGTATATTAGTATATCGCTATTAACCTACTTCGCGTTGAATTTTCATCGATGTTAAGCCTAACAAAAATTTTTTAAAGTAATAATCGTCGCTATTGTATTGTTAAAAATTAGAAAATTAAGCCTCGTTTAAATACTGGCTCCATTTCATGGTCGAGCCATGTTGCCAGCTAAAACACGTAAAAATAATATTAAAATAGCCAAGACATAGCCAAATATTGTAGCGCCACATCACTAGCGGACATTTGAATTTGCCGACTAGAACGTGGTCGGTTAACCGAGGTGACTGTTAATCGGGGGTCGGATAATCGATGCTCTACTGTATAACTAAAGTATATAAAATAAAATGAACATTAAACAAAATAATTTGTCACTTTATATATTTAAACTTTTAATCTTAAGTAGGTTTGATGTTAGTTGAAGAATACAAAACATTTGATTAAAATCTAGTTAAATTTTTATATTTTATTAAATGAGTAACATTACATTGGATACTTTTCTAATGTTTCATATAAATTAGCATCTGGACAAAACTTAGATCACATTTTGTGTATATATACATGCTAGAAAAATAATTTAAAAGAAAATATATTCAGCTTTTGAAATAAAATTTAAGAACTTTTATAAATCCATTTGCTATTTGTGTCATATCCAAGCAAAAAATAACTTTAAAAACAACAAAAATTTCCTCTATTGCTGCTTCCAGACATTTATTTTTGGTATGTTAAATAATTTTGACAAAACTATTAAAAATAATTTCAAAAATAATCCATGAAACTTAATTTTATAATAATAATAATACTTTAAACACTTTCAAACAAAAAAATTTTATAATTCATCAAAAATAAATTTATATAAATTCAATACAGTTTAGTTTATGTATAAAAACTTAAAATACTAATTCCAAGTAAAAGTGAAATCAATAAGATATAAATACATATCTTTAAATGAAAATAAATTAGTCTTTCTTTCAGTACTTTGTGATCTGAAAATTTACTTAAGTAAAAACTAAACATTTGCTGGAAAGTTCAGTTTTGTTCAAGAATTATAGTGATATATATTATTCTCTAGAGACAAGTATTTTATCACAAAATACAGATACGGGAAAAATCAGTAAAACAAAATACAGATTCAAATCTATTGATTTAATAACAATTTATTAAAAACAAGCTCAACAACTGTTATGTATAGAAAATTTATATAAAATATTGATTGAAATCTATAAAATATAATCACATTAAACTATTGATTCCTAAGTTTTTGTAATAACTATAATACATATGAGAAAATTATTTCCTGTTTTTTAAAACAATAACTTTACAAACCATCTAGAAACTAAATTCTGAACAGCTACTGTAAGTCTGTGTTATAAATATGTAAGCCTAAATCTTAGAACTTAAAGCAATGTTATTAACAGCACACCAAAAACAAATCATCTCAATTTTAAAGTTTAGTATAACTAAAGAGAAAAGATTTTTAAAATATATATTCCAGCAAAATTATTGTTACTCAAAAAGTAAAATGAAAAATTTGCTAAGCAGAAGTAAAGAGCTCAAAATCCATGCAATAAGAATCAACATTTAATTTCTCACCTTATTTTTTTTAACAAATTTATGTACTTATTAATGATTATAAATTAAATATTATTAAAATTTATGATGTAAATTTCATAATGCTTTTAAAGGCATGTTTTGACTAAAGGGTGCCTACAATAGAAATTTAAGTATTGATTACAGCTGATATTCAATTTTTGTTTACAAACTATTGAATATTTTCTATATTTTAAAGTCATTTTCATAAAATTATTGGTTATTTACATTTGTTTGTATTTATGCAGAAAATAAAATGATTTCAAATAAAAGAATAATTTTTCCCTTCTCACAAACTTGAAAAAGTGTAACTTTATTTTTTCACATTTGTTGTATGTAGCATAAATATATGTAAGTCATTCTCCCTAGAGTCAAACCATCTGATAAAATATCTAGTAACTCAAAATATATATTTAATTTCAAAAATCTTACATAATCCAGAACAGAACATAATAAACTAATTTTAAACAAAGCTTATTCTTATTACGTTATTTACTTTCACCATAAAAAGCTTTTTGTATCTATTCAAAAGATTCACAACATCTAAACAACTGGAAAATAAAGAAATGATAAAAATCAAAAATCGCAATTCATTTACTCAATACAATAGGTGTAAATATTTTAACAATTAGATATGCTTCAACTGCCAATTTTAAATACTAGTAAATCTAAATGATTTTCTTGCACATACATATAATTTACATTGAAAACTTACACATTACATCAGTTTAAATATATTTAAATTAATTTAAGTGTAGAGACCATTATTACAGTAAATTTATTCATGTTCCTCTTACTCACATTTATAGACAAACAACATAAATCTATAACACATTCATTGGTTAATTTCTTAATATAGTGGTAAAGATATACAATTCATTTTCATATGAATATAGATTTAGTAAAACCCAATCTATATTAGTCACTGTATTAAGAAAGAATTTATTGCTGCTGGAATGTTGTCGACAAAGTTAAACCGAGCTCGGTGGATATTTTCAATATAGTATCGAAGAAATTGGTACCCTTTTTTGTATACGAAACGTGAAAACCATGCAGAGAAATGGGAACAATTGGCAAACGGACAAAAAGCTTGAAAGATACGTTAACAAGACAACTCATACTTGACTGCAGTTACTAAAAATCAAATATGTAACCACGAATCAAAAGCTAATTTCTCTATCGAACTTTAAGCCTAATCGTCTTCATAATAAATACGCACAGACGATTTTTTTTCGGTAATAACGCGGATTATAGCGAAGAACGAGACCAGACGAATCGATACACTTATCATTCTATCTTTTAACGTAAAAATAATTGCTAATCACTTATTATTTTAATCAATCCTTAACAAAAGAAGCGCCTGAAAATTGTTTGCAACTGAGGATTTCTTACGTTTAGGCTTAATGAACCGAGTTAAGATTGAACATATCATAAACAACGTATAATTGAGTAAATAGAGATACCTTGTTGATACGTTTCAAAGCCATTTAAGATGAATTAAAAGTGATTTTAGGTAACAATATCCCCTTTTCGGTCAAATCCGGATCAGAAAGGCTAAAGACGACTTTCCTCGAAGGTACGAAGAACCGACACACGGACAAATGGATACTTCCGCCGCCCAAAGATACTAATGGCGTCGGGTTTAAAATCGATCACTTTTATCATTAATTATATGAAAAATCGAGTGTTATTAATTAATTTATATAATTTTTAATTATTTAATTACTTTTAAACTTAAAGTAAAT
>NW_019386303.1:52216-63011 GCF_000671375.1 Centruroides sculpturatus | reverse complement strand
GCTCTGGGTAATGGTGTAGTTGGAAAAGTGACTTTTATTGTCACATTGCATAGGGTCCCAAAATTTGAAGCTCTGCTGCTAGCTTTGGTTATTGTCTGGTCAGAAAATAAATTTTCTACCAAGGCCTATTTTTCAGCACTCTTTAATACAGTAAATCATTTTTTTTCAATGTCTATATATAAAATTTGATTGATATTTCTATTAATAAAAACTAAATTTTTAATAGCAATGCAGATATACATCCCTAAACTAAAAGTGATTTTCCATCATATTTGTCTCATTGTTATATCTAAGATGCTTTACTTCAATATCAATTCTGAGCATTCTCAATATCCCTTAGAGCTAAAACATTAAAAATTTGCTTTTGTTGTTAAATAATCACTTGATTTCAGAAAGGCACTGTTATTGTTTTATATTAGTATGCAAAGTTTACTCTTTTCTTTTAGTTTACAGAAGAGATATAATATATTTTTCTAGTCATTCTTCCATCGTATTCTTTTATTCATATAATTTTTCTAATTCTTTCTGGATTGACTCATTTTTCCACATTTATTTCAAACAGTATGTATTTATGTAACAGATAGATTAGAATAAACTTGACATCTTTAGAATTATTATTATTATTTTTCTTTTCATATTTTGATAGTCTTCTGTTATGCTGTAAATTTTGTAAAGTTTTGAAATTTTTTTAACCTTTTTTATGATATATTGAACAGTGTTAAAGCATTTTTCAATTAGTTCAGAAAGTTTTGAAAATGTTTTGTTGTTTTTTTTTAATTAGCTTTAAGATGAAATTTTTCTCTTCAGTTATTGTTTTGTTTTCCTACTATTTTAAAACTTTTGACAAGAAACTGACTTGTAATCTGACATCATGTACTGTTAAGCCAATTTCACAAGTTACAACAGTGAATAATATAAGAATAATTATTTTCTTATAAAAATGGGCAAGAGTAAGAATTGTGTATGATTACTTTTGAAAGCAATATTAAGATAATTCTAATTAAGTTTTGTTTTTATTAAAACAAAGTGAATAATATTTGTAAGTATTTTCTACAAAAAAAATTAATAAAAAACTTTCACTTTCAGTAAAATATTTTTAAAATTAATCTTGTCTTTTTATTGATATATATACATGCTTATAGAATAAAGTTGTATCAGTACAAATATTTTTGTGAGTCACTGTAATATGTTACAAAATATTACATAAATAAAATGTTTAACTGTACACAATTAATTATTATATTAGGCTATATAAAAACTTCCTATTGATTTTGCGTTCTACTATTTATGTAATGGTTTTTTTTATTTCTTTAAACAAATTTTGACAGTATAACTATATAGAGAACCAGATTCAAGATTTTAATTTCACTAATTTTAAATTTTGTTAATTTTGATTGGCTGTTGATTATCTATTGTTCTGTTGGTTTAAATATTATGATTAATATTAACTGAATAGATAGACATAGTCCATATACAGTGTCTGTACAGACTAGAAAGTCAGAGAATCTGCAAATACTATGTAATCCGTCTGTTGTTCTCGCTCTTTTTTGATTGGAATGTGTCTATAAATTCAGTTCATTAAAGGGAGGTCTACAAAAACTGGAGTGACCAAACTGAAAATGGTGACGTTTGGGTAGTGAAGCTTTGTGTGGTAAAGAGATAGGACATTGAAATTGGTGTTGATTTGTACAGAATGACAGGATCTACAATATTATTTGGAAATAATAACCAACAAAATAGAATTTGTAAAATTATAAAAATTTAAGAGGAATCAGAAAAGCCAAAGACTGATGCTGAACAATGCAGATTGTCTAGAGAGCATAAGAAAACTGAGCGTGTCAATTCTGACGCAAATATTTTGAATGTGCCGCCAATCAAACTGATAGATATTGACTTGGAGTGTGATAACCATTAAGACAACATTTGTTTAAATCTCATTCTTCCTCTAATAACACAGGCTGATTCACACTTTAAACAATTGCAATTGTGTCCTGTACACAAACTCTCCCAATTTTTTTGACCTGCATGACCTTTGGTTAACTCATTGCAGTCATTTGATGCCATGGGGCAGAGGCAAAGAACTGTCATTTGGCTTAACCATATTGTTTACGGGACATTTTGGACTGCGTGACAGACCTCATGCAATTCATATTTTCTATTTATTATATTCTTTGCTGCTGGCCATATATAGTATTTGGAAATAATAATCCTGCCAATTTTGACAAATTGATGATTTGTGATATGTCTTCTCTCTAACTGCAAATTTTCATCTTCAGATAGCTTGCAGAATTTCAGAAGTACAGGTAACCCCCGTATAACACGGTAGTTACGTTCCAAAAAATTGTTGTGTTATGCGAATCCGTGTTATACGAAACAAAGAACTAATACGAAAAGGAGGGTTAGGTTCCAAAAATTAAAAAAACATGCTAGTATATTTTCATAATTAAGGTAAATATCTTCATTAAAATTTTTTTAAGTGATACATATTAATATAAATTAAACAATATTTTCTTCGTCATCACTAAAAACACTATTAATTAACCGAGAGCGTTTTCTTTTTGGCAAGTTATCGTTATCCTCTGAGCATTTTTCTGCATTATCTTCAGATCCATGCTTTACCTTTTGCAAAATGTATGTAATTTTAGATTGCTTGCTTCTAGTTAAAAGATCTTTATAAATTTCCTTATATGGTGCTAAGTACTTATGAAGAATAAAGCAAGTATGGAATAAGGCAAAAACATTCGGCAACATCAGAAGCAGAAGCGTTGCGATCTGGCAACATTGAAACAAGTTTCGAGAAGGACCACCTGTATCGACAGAAGGCAAGAAGAGAAAACAGTTCACGAAAATAATAATTTTCGTGAACTATTATTAGTTAAGTATGTAAAAATTTATTACATTTCCTGTTGTACGAGGGTTTTCCCCAATTCTCAAACCGGGTTAGAGCGAATCCGTGCTATAGAAGTGCCGTGTTATACGGGGGTTACCTGTATACCAAAATATTTCCATAGAGTTAAAATCTGATTTTCAAAAACATTATCAAAAATGACCTGCTTTTCCACCAAAACTCCACTGCTCCCACTATAAATTTTGGGAAGAGATGGGAAGAAATGTAATGACCTAGAGTGGGTCTGTGCTTCTGTTTAAATTATTTTAATTTACTACCTCCTCACTTTAAGAAAACTCAATTTTATGACGCAACACAAATTTTTTTCTTATTTAAATAAAATTTGCAAATTAATTTAAATTAAATCATTGTGATATTACTTAGAAATGATGTAGTTGATTATGTAATCAATTTTACACAAAGTTTTTTGTTTTTGTAAGTGAATAAAGTTTTTATAAATTTTTTAAAATTAAAAAAAAAATAATTAAGTACAAAATGGGCTTAAATAGAGTTGGCTGAATATTACATAATGGAAAGGGAAAATGCAGAGATGTTAATAAATCAGAGAATAATGTCATAATTTGTTAATGTCAGGGAATTACAGATGGAATTACCTGTAAGGACCCTGGATATATTGCAGCAGATATGCTTGCTAAAAATCTTTATTTCCAAATAAGAAATATTTATATATACTGTGCATACTGGGTAACTATAATATGAATAAAACACACCTTTAATAATCCAGCAAATAAATATTAGTAAAAATCAGTCAAAAACATTTTTATTTAACTATCTTCCTCAGGGAGGAAGATCGTTTGCAGACAGAGAGAAATCGGGACCAGCATATACAGAAAACCATGTTTTCAACCAACTTTAATCCCGCATAAATTGATCAATCAGCATCACATCAAGTTAGCGGCCTTTAGGTTCTGGATAAGAAGAGCTTATATGCATGGTACAAGCATAAAAGACACAATAATGGAGCTAAATTACATTCTAAGGATTGCTGAACAACAAGGATACTGAAGGGAAATCATAGAGAAACTAATCACAACCTTCCAAACAACAAAACAATGGCATGCTATGATAGACCGAAAACAAAGGATAGTTTTAAATTATATTCTATTTTTAAGGCAAATACATAAAAAGGCAGCCAAGACTAATAATTTACAAGTGGTATATCGATGCAATCCTACAGTTTTCAAGCTCTTAAGAAACTATATGACTGGAAATCAGTCACAAGAATCTACTCTATACAATTACGCAACCAGCATTTTGATTCTGATCCTGTCTATGTGGGCACCACAATGCGCAACTTGCAGCAACATCTCAAGGAACATAAATATATGATTAATAAGAACCTATATAACACCATGGTGTTATATAGGTTCTTACGCAAGACAACAAGAAATTCAAGTCCATCGGGGTCAAGCAGCAATAATTAAACCAACAACGAATTTACACACAATCAAATATCTTGAAAAGTTGGAGATCTTTAAAGCACACGAGAACTGGTTGCATCAACCATAGAGATGCGGATGCATTAGCTACCGCATGGCAGTCCTTTTACGAAAATTAATGTTATTAAGAGACATTTTTATTTTATTTTATTAAGTGACATTTTCAGCTTAATTTATATTATTTGTGTGTTCATTTATTTTATCGACCACAACTACATTTTCTGTTATTTATATTTTCATATTTATGTTCTATTTTGGTGTTTTATTTTTTATGTTAACTGAGGAAGATTGTTAAAAAAACGGTCAAAAAACGTTTTCATTTTACTAAGGATTATTAAGGGTGTGTTTTATTCATAAGAAATATTTATTTCTTATTACTACATTTTAAAGACTACATTTTGGGAACAAGTTTCTCAAAATGTATTTTTACCACTATGCTTTCTACTATACTATTATAGGCAAATTCTATCATTTCAATACTAGTAACCACTTCTTCATACTAATGCTGTTATGCATGAGTATTTCTTGAACCATGTCCCTAATAATAAAGGGATAAATACAGTACATCCAAACTTAAAAATTTATAAGACTATTTTTTTTTTGGTGATAATTGTTTCTTCCTATTTTGGAATACCAATTGGCAGGGAGTATCCCATGGGTCTTTCTTGAGATTTTTCCCATGCCTCAGACCTTGTTTTATCTATTTCTTTTTTGAATTTTTTAAGTGCCTGCTTGTATTCTTCTTTTAGTCGTTTTCTTTCTTCAATGGTGTTTCTGGTCATTTTCCTTCTAAGTTTCCAGACCTGCTTTTTTTGCCCCTCTAGTTTGCTTGTCCACTAAGGCATTTTCTTTTAATTGGTATTTTTTATTTTGGTTGCTTGTTGTCCAGCCATTTGCATTTCTTCGGTTATATGTGTTACATACTGATCAATGTCCAAGTTTGTAGTAAGTTTTTGGAAGTCATACTCTCTTCATTTCCTAGCAAACTCCTCTCTAAATAGATCCCAGTTGGTCAGTCTGCATATTCTCCTCCCATTGGTGTATTCACCTATTTGAAAATTGTTTATTTCTGTGATAAGGTACCTTTGATTGCTCCCTGAAGGTATAAGTAGTCTCACAATTTTCTATTTTGTGGTCTGGTTCTTCAGTGACTATGACTACCCTCTGTTGTTGCAGTGTGGAAAGTGGGAGATGTGCTCATATTTGCTCAGGTAATCCTGTTTTCATCCATCATATCTGAAATTTTCCTTTGTCTTGTCTTGTTGCCCATTATAATTATATTTCAGCTATTCAGTTTCTTATAATATCCTCCAGTTCACTAACACAAGTTTTGTCATCTTCCGCTGGGGAAAGATAGATATTTATTAAGTAAATTTGTGGGTTTTGGTATATTATAGTGGTAGTGAATTTCTCATTTGAGAGTTGTGGGATCATTTCTAATTCTAAATTTTTGTTTCAGACAATTGTGCCACACTTTGGCCATTTGTTGCTCTGATTCTGCAGAATTTGCCAGCTCCCAAATCTTACGATATTATTTCCAATTATGTATGGTTCCTGTATTACTATGAGATCCACCTCCAGATCGTTGGCTGTCTTAACCAACAGGGAGCAGGCTGACTTGCTCTTTTGTGCGTTAATTTGAAGTATTTTTTTTTTAATTTGAAGTAATTTCTTTTGAAGTAATTTGAAGTAATTTTGAAGTAATTTTTTTTTTAATTTGAAGTAATTTCTTAAAGTTACAGCTTTTGGTTGAAGTGAGTTGACAGAATCTGTATTACTATTGGTTTACTCCCCATAATTTGTCTGCATTATAACTACTGACTTTGTCTTTTGTGATATCAGACATTTTGTTTAAAAAGCATTATGATCAGGGGCATCTCTCTTCCCTGCTGGTAAATTTTTATTTGCATCCTGACAATTAACGCACATTAGTTTTTTGTCTCTATTTGGACAATCTGAAAAACAGTGGTCTTCTGCACAGTAGCTACACCTTTTTTACTGTCCTGGGCAAAATGGTTGTGGTCACAACACCTGAATAAGTACACAAAGTCATCCATCTTAATTGCTCCATGCAAGCATTACATGGTTACTTGCTATCAAAATTTTTCTTACTTCTGGAGCCACACCCTTTCTTAACATTGCCCTTATTAAGGATTGTGGTTACACAACATTTCTGCTGAAACTCTTCAAGGACGATTCCTCGCCATAGCTGGTTTTGTCCGTACAAAATTTTAGTTAGCTTGTTTTCTTCTATGTAGTTTGGCACATTTATTAAAATTATCTTGGGGTGTCTACCCTTTGCTACTTTTGCTTTCACTTGGCTTGTCACCTCTGGGATTGCCTCCACTGCATCTTTCAGTATGTTTCCATCTTTTTGTGTAGCTACTTCAAATTCCATTTCCACTTATCTTGAGCATACTCCAATTTCGAGTTTATTAGGTAGAATTTTTTCCCTTATCACCCAAGTTGTCAACCTGAATATTCATGTCGACCAAACAATTCCCAAAAATGGTACAAACTGACTTAAGGACACTTAACACCAAACCTTACCACACGTAATTGGTCATTTTGACCCATATTATAACCCCCAAAACTTTAGTCCCAACAAAAACCCAAGATCCCCCTAGTACCGTTTAAAGTAGGCTAGAAAGTTTAAACCCAGTCTGTCGATTAACAAATGCATTATATTAGTTGAAAATTTTGATAATTCAGTAAATAAAAAATCGACCATTAAAAAGTTCATTAGTAGCCGTTAAAGTCCATTGGCAACAGAAAACTTTGAAATTTCTCCATTAACTCTAATGCTACAGAATTTAAACCCTTATTACTCACTTAAAACTATAACTACCCCCACCCAATTTTAGGTACCAATATAAGAATTGACCCTGCACTAAACCCCTAGTGCCAACCCCCATTAATTTAGTTTCCCCCACTAGATCCGACTGAAAAACACTAAGTTTAAATTTAATTTAGCTAGAGACATAAAACTGATGTCAAATGAACTAGGGTGAGTTCCTGCACATGATTGTATAATTGGATAGTCCGTAAGTCCAAAAGTCTCTGATATTATCCAAAAATCACAGAGCACAAACAGATATGTCTTTAGAGCAACGGCAAGAGTAGTGGTTGGGTACATAAATTCTTTTTTCAACCATATGTGTAAGTGTGTATGTATATCAATGTACAGTAGAGCATCAATTATCCGAAACAATTCAGGACTGAGGTTGTTCAGATAACTGATCATTTATGAAAAAATATATTATATTTTATATCGATTTTGTTTTTGACACTGTTGTACATAAAACACGTAGTTAATTAACAATAAACTTTACAGTATTCCCTCTCAATACAACCGACTGGGGTGAACTACACAAGAACTCTCCCAGACATTCAAAAGATGTGTTGGAATTTTCACCTTTGACCTGACACTCAGATCAAGTTACAACAGATAAGTTACAATGTTACAACATTATACACGAAACTGTACTGTATATATTTTGTATCATATGTCTTACAAATATGTATCTTACATAAAGTAATACATTAAAGTAGGCCTACAGTTTAGGTTGGCAGGGAGGGGGAGAGTGCTGCAGCACTAGCGGAAATTTTAATTTGCCGACTAGAATGCTTTCAGTTAACCGATGTTTTGATTGATTGGTATTTGGATAATCGATGCTCTACTGTATTATATATACAGATATATATTCAGTGTAAAATATAGCAGAGATATATACATACAGTGGAACTTGTTTAAGGTGGTCACTATATAGAGAATACATACATTATATCAAACAAATCTGTGACACATTGTTTTGTTTTGTTTTGTGAATTTATTTCTATTGACATTGACAGCTGGGGTTTTATATAGCAGTATGTACATTAATTGCATCAAAATTGGGATATCCTGTTTTTGAAGTTTTCTGCTGTTATGTCATATACATTATTTGATTCTCCACATAGTACTTTCTCTGAAATGGCTTGTCTTTGCATAAATGATTTGAGTGAGTCGTTTGATTCATTAATTAAAGTTCTGAATATGAAGCTTTTCTGAAAGTGTGAATGCTACTTCCTTTAGCGTTCATATAGTAGGCCAGATGGTTTCAGCAAATTCATGCCATGTATTAGCTGAAACCATTTCAGAACAGCAGCATTTATCTCAAAATTTGCTGTCTTTCATACTTTTATGGAATGGTCTCCATTTTCGTTGTCTTAATAACGTTTAAAGTACTCTACCTTCTATTTATGAATATTGTTCATACATGCTTTACTTATCCTGAACTTTGCTGCGTCTTTTTGTTGACTATTGGGTTCAAGAAACTTAATAACCTCAACTTTTTCTTTCAGAGAAAGCTGTATATGGCTTGGTTTGAGCTGTAATTTAGGACTGCAGAACTGTAGATTAACAGATTTTAGATGCTCTCAGTAAAAAACAAAACATACAAAACTACAGAATGAACTAATGTAAACAAATAGGAGAGAAGCTCAGTACATTAGAAAACGATGTGATTTTTCTGGAGTTTCAGAAAACTTCAGAAATATCACATCTAAATTCTGCCCAAACAAGATTGCTAGACATTTCAGATATTTATAGCCTAAACAATTATAATTAACACACAATAATCTTATTATATCCCAGTAATGATAAAAATTAAATAAAACTAACATTTTTTACCATATTCATGGTCTTCCTCAGGCTTTTTGACCAGTACAATTTGAATATGGAATGCATCAAACAATATGTTTAAATTATCTTAAAATTCCGAAAAATTTAAAATAGAAGATAATTTTTTAGCCTAATGTGCTACTATAGTGATAAAAATATTATTACATCACAACAAATAAATAATAAGATGTACTTAATGGTGTAGAATAAGCATCTAATGTTGCTCTCGTTTTTTCTCATAGCATCACCTCCATTAAGGATATAAGAACATAACACAAAGGATGCAGCTAATGTTTCTTATGCATGGATGCTTCCCAGTGATTCTGAGAGAAGTTGTTTTCTAAACAATTATAAAAATCCATCCCAAAATTTATAATCACTAGTGCCTAGAAAGTTAGACATTATACCTAACTTTCTCCTCAAATCCACTTAGGATTACTAGTAACCAAAAACCCACAATCCATCATATTTTTCTATAATGTGGTCAATTGAACAGGTTACACTTCAGGAAAATCAGATGTAACAGTGGTCACATTTCACAATAAGTAGGTGGTCACTATACAGAGAAAAAGTATCCCTAAAATCTATTGAGTAAATTTCAGGCCAAATAAAATTGGTCACTATAGGAAGGTGGTTATGTTACTGAGTTGGTCACATTGTCAGGTTCCACTGTATATATAATTTGAAGTATTTTACTTATTTTGAGCAGTTTTTGTTTTGTTTTTTATTTCTGACTTTGATAATGTCTGTGATGGTTACCACTTGCTAGCTGTTTACAGACCTGAAAGAAATTTGCTGCTCATCTCTATATAACTAAAAGTATTATTTTACTGAATTTTATTTTGAGTTGTTATACCATCTAATTATCTCATAATATATTTCAGAGTTAAACAATACACCTTTAAATGGGTGAAGTATCACTGTTAAAAATGCATTGTTTAATTCAGTAGATTAACTACAGTGGATAATTCAACTTTATATTTCAGAATTTATTTTAAATGAACAAAAATAAATATTAATTGGACATATAATTTTAATTATAAACATGTCATTTCTAATTTAGTATTATAATTGCATTTTAATTTTAATTATAGTTTTTACATTTACGTAGATTTTTGTGGAAATTAAAACAGAAGTTGTCTTCGGGAGTTCACATTATTATATTTTATGGGAAAAGAAATCGTGTTCGAAAAAATTTAAATTCTTCATTATCAGAATTACACCAATCTGAAAGATTTCATTTACATCCATTAGTGGGCATTAAAACTAAAGGATCTTGTGCTAAGAATTTATCAAAAACTGTAAGTAAAGTTTATATTATTTGATTTGAACTGTACATAATATTACATTATTTTATTGTACATTTTATGTACAATGTAATCATTGTCATAAATCTAGCATGTGTAACTGATGATAATTTGATTTTTTAACAAAATATAAAAGTATTTGGCAAAATGTACTTTATGACATTACAGTAGAGTGTCGATTATCCGAATCAATTGGGGACTGGGGTTGTTCAGAAAATCGATATTTCAGATAACTGATTATGTACAAAAAAATATATTAACCTATCCCATGTTGAAATTTTTCTCCGTTGCGTGTCACTTCGCGTTGAATTTTTGTCGCTGTTAAGCTTAATGAAGACTATTGTATTGTTAAAAATTATTTTTTTATTTTGTACAAACAAAATAAATATATTGAAAAATATAAAAACAATAAAAAATTATACTTCAGATGTTAATTTAGTATCAAAAACGTAAAATATTTGAGTAGCCCAAGACATAG
>NW_019386303.1:0-50203 GCF_000671375.1 Centruroides sculpturatus | reverse complement strand
TAGTTTAAGGCTAATTACTAAATGAATTACGTAACCAATTTGGCTCTAGAGGTAAGCGTTAGGCGCCATCTCTTATTAACATTAATAATTATAAATAAATTAATTAATTTAAATAATTTAGAACTGCTGGGAGAAAAAATTGGCCCGGAGCGGGACTCGAACCCACAACTCCTGCTTACTGTGCAGATGCGTTGCCAGTTACGCTATCCGGACCTCCAGTCCGATCTCATCTTCCAGCATATAGAAGCTAACTATATAACCATCAACAGTTCTAAATTATTTAAATTAATTTATTTATTTATAATTATTAATGTTAATAAGAGATGGCGCCTAACGCTTACCTCTAGAGCCAAATTGGTTACGTAATTTATTTAGTAATTAGCCTTAAACTAGCCCGATAGATTTTCGTCATTCTGTTGGTGTGTAGCTTTATTGTATATCGGGTTTAAAGATATTTGTAGTATGGCTGTGCATTTAAAAATTTTATAATTGAAAGGAGGGTTAAGTTGATTCAGCATTAAAAATTTGGTTCAGTAATATTTGTGAAAAGAGTTAATGGCTCTATTAGGCATCAAAAAGTAGAACAACTAATAAAAACTATGGAGCAAGAGAATATCATGTGTAAACATCTTCATGGCATTAACTGTTAACAATTCAACACTTTTTTCTACAGAAAAAAGTGTTGAATTGTTAACAGTTAATGAGTGGATAAAGACAGAGTGGACAAAAATTATTGCTTAATATTCACCAAGGATATTTATAATACAGATGAAACTGGACTCTACTTTCATGCAATGCCCGAGCATACTTATTTGTTTAAAAAATGAAACTGCTAAAGAACTTAAATTTTTGAAAAAAACTAGTGATAGTCCTTTGTTGTGTTAATATGATAGGTGAAAAGCCAGACCTTCTGGTGATTGTGAAAAGTAAAAATTCTTGGTATTTTAAAGATATAAGAAGTTTGCTTGTTGATTACTTTTGTAGTATGAATGTTTGGATGACAAATGTCATTTTCAACAATTGGTTATTAAGTGGAATCATGAATTAAAGCAAAAAATTGTCTTTTTAGTAGACAACTACATGGTACAAATGAACAACTTGTCATTAAATAACATCAAAATTATCTTCATACCTTCAAACAGTACATTGCTAATTGAGTCAAGTGATCAAGGTATTGTACTAACTTTAAAAACTTATTGCGATAGGCAAATTCATGTGCATATTACAGCTGAATTTGATGAAATTCAAGATCAATCTGATGCAAGTGCAATTGCAAAAAGATTTCCCTTATTGATGCACTGTATTTGCTAGCAATGTCTTGGAAGAAAGTATCAGAGAAAATCTTCAAAAACTGCTTCCAAAAAGATGAATTTTTAAAAATAAATGCTGAAATTCCTGCTTCCAAAGAATTCCAGACATACATTTCATGTTTTTTTAGGCCAAATATTTGGCAGCAATATTGGCAATGTGAGAGCTTGAATTATCATGATGTAGGTGCCAACCAGATGGATGCAGTTCAGGACTTTCTCATCAGATGTGTTTGGCCAGAGTCTTCAAAATTGTCATGTGATACTGTTCAGTATCTGTTACATACAGGGACATTTGTATGTAACAGATACTAAGCAGTAGTTGATGGACCTTGGAAAATTTGTATCAAACATCAAATGTATGCCACACCATACAGTCCATATTTTTTCCCCTCATCTGAAATCAGAGCTGTAGAGCCAGTGTTTCAGCTCATTAACAGACATTCTGAAGATGATTTCAAGCAATAGATTCCAGCATGTCTTCCACAACTGGCAGACATGTTGAGCCAAGTGTATACAACTCCATAGGGACTACTTTGATAAAAACCATTTCAACTTGGATCCTGCCTAATGTATCTTATGGATAATAAATTCATTCTCACTCTTTTTTGACTCGCTCTCTTAAAAACAGATTGTAAGAGGATAAATTTGATTGTTATTAATTCTCTATTTGTTTATTATTGATGAGAAATAGAATTGCAATTGTATGGGAAATTTATACTCTATATTTTTTTTCATCACTATTTTTGACCATACAATAAGGTATACAATACAATACAATACAATACTATGGCTTATCTCCATAGGTGATCCAAGATCAAATCTGGTTCAGATCCCAAAATTTATCGTAGTACATGATGTCATTCCCCATCCTTAAATCCATACTGACTGATTCAGGTCAGATTTACAATGGATTTATAAAGGTATAATGTATAGATATCAATAAATCAATTATTAATTACTATTGCACTTTCCATTTTTAATAATTGAAATTCTTCAGTTATGATGCTTTCTTGAAATGCATATATCATAAATAGTGTCTGGATTTTTGGTGCATTTTTTAGAATGGATTGGGTGCTTTTAAATGCTGTATTATTAAGACAAAAACCAACAAGAAGTATTATATTTACAAACTACATAGTTGTTTATTGCAATTTACAACAGTAACCATTTCAATGTTCTTAAAAGTGAAGTTTTCTTGTTTGGAGGATAGAATGTCTTTATATAGGGAAAAAGATCTTTCTACGTCAACCGAGACTAAGGAGCATGTTTCATTTTTACTTGAAATTCTAGTTCAGTGCAATCCAAAATATTTTTCAAATCAGGTTTTTTTGATAAACTAGATCTGAGTTTGTCCAGGGCAAAACCATCCAGTACATCAAGCACCTGACTTACAACATTCCACTGATCCCAGATTTCAGTTCCACGTCTTTCCAGCTTGTTGATTTTATCCACCAATAACTTGTACAAATGCACAGAGTAGAGCTCTGTGGTCACTACTGGATCAGCAATCAGTTTCTTGACACTGTCGGCAGTCGCAGAATCGCCAGGAGGAAGTTTGTTGATAAACGCATTAATTTTCTCGAAGTTCTCACAGTATACCACCACACTGTTTATCCAAGATCCCCAACAGGTTACCACTGGGTGGTAATGGCAGCCCAGTTTTGTCTTGGTACAAGCATTTCTGACTAGGGCACTTGACAAGAACCATTTTCATTTTTGAAATGAAGTCATTGGCCTTGCTATATTCTACAAGAATATGTTCACATACTCTGTGTAGGGCATGGGCAAGACAAGTCACATGCTTTAGGTTGCAGTAGATGCACTTCAAATTTGAGAATGCTGACAACATGGAAGATGCTTGATTTGTAAGAACAAGCCAAACATTTTTGTACTGGACACCATTTGGCCACAACTTGACACAATCATCATTGTGTCAAGTTGTGGCCAAACATCATTGTGTACAGTGCTTGGGGCACTGTAGTTGAGTTCATATTTTCAAGTTGGTACATTTTGAACAATATTGGTTATACATAGCATCTGGTCAGAAGTGTAACAAGAACGTTCAGTGCGAACTGTTTTGTGGAATCCATTGTTTCGTCCAGTATGAACACTACAGGATTGTCTCTGACAACATCAAAGATTTTAGATGTGATTTGATCATAAACTGGTTTCATGTAGATTTTTCTAAGTGTGCTCTTGTCGGGAACAAGCTTTCTCATATATTTCTGGAGAAATGAGTTAAAGGCTGGATTGTTTACCTTATATAAGGGTATAATTGCCTGCAGAAGAGTGGTGGTTAAATCTGCATAAAACGTATTATTTATATTCTGAGATTCTTTTCCTCTTTGAAATGCAGCCCCTATAAATGTCTGCTTGAAATTCTTCTTTTTCAGTTTGCCTTCTCTATGCTTTTCCGAACTCATGTGTCACATGATTTTCATTTTTTGGTGTTTCACATCAACCGAAATCACATAATCGCAAATGGAACAGCAAAGAACTTATCTGTCTGTGCATATGCCTTCATCTTTAAACTTATTTGCTAAATGTTCAGTTCAGATGCAGACAATTTTGCCATTTTCTGATGTTGCCAACACTGAACAAAGGGAATTGGAACTGTTGTGCTCATAAGTCAAGGTAAGGTGATGTCGACACAGAATTTTCTAGCTTGTTCTTAGACGTGTTGCAGATTTTCAGTGAATTTGTTTACACTCTTAGAACAACCCTAAGGTTTAGTTTTTAGAACATCTAACTTGTAAAATTAAACTTTAGAAATTTGTAGCTATAATTATTACCTAACAATTTTCAAAAGTAGCAGTCACTCTACATGAAAGATGTTATATCAGATTAAGCAGTTTATCATAATTGATAAATTTCATAATGACAATTGCACCTTTACAATTAACACTAACATGGGTGAATGCAAACCAATATACAGTATGTTCTCCACACCTACATGTTTTATATTGGTAGTTAATCTCACCACTTTAAAATGTTCTGATAAACTTGTATGAACCAGCTCAAAACAACTGGTTTGATTGATTCTGTTCTAGTTGCAATTCAGTAAAAATGATACAGGTTTCCTTGATGTAGTCAAAAGTTGGCCAATTTTTCCAAACTTATCACACCTTGTAGGTCAAGTGATGAAAACAGTCAGGAATCAGATCCAAAAAATAGACACACTTTTATTAACATTGGAAATGCATTTTGGACAAGGTGTGATAAATCTGGAAAAATTGGTCAGATTAGGCCACATTGAGATACTGTATATTAATCACAGACAAGAAGTAAAAATATTTAGGATGATACAGATTTGTTCCAGTATTAATTTTGCTCAAGTCTGGCTTTTCATAATGTAGGTTACTAACATACCTTCATTATGAAAAGCAGGGCTTGAACTAAATACAATATACCATATATCTGCGCAGATAAGACAATAGTTGAATCATAAAAAAATACCCCAAAATCTGGGGTCGTCTTGTAGGACAGATACAAAAAAAAATTAGATTGAAATTTATATAAATTAAAATCTTTATAAAAAATGGAAAAACCATAATTATTTACTAGTAGAGAGTAGGGTATGTCCACACAAAATAGAATAACCCATAGGACATTTTTGTGAATGGTCAAGGTCATTACCCAAATGCTTGAATCAGTGTGAATGTTTGCAACAATTGCAAGGCAGTGCTGCCAGATGCAAGAAAATAAAATTTTAAGTTTCTTCAAAAAATTACAAATAGGACATAATTCTGTATACGCTATACCACGGGTTCCCAACCTATGGGTCGCGACAGGTTTTCTGTGGGGTCGCCAACTTATGCAGTAAACTAAAACAAAATTTTCACTATAATGCAATATTTATTTTTAATGGTGTCTTAAAGTTTGAATAATTTCATATATTTTTAAAAAATTAAAATAAGTGTAATCTGAGTACGCTATTCTGTCACAGTTAGTTGAATCGTGTGTTGAGAGTTTTGAGAGGAATAAATTAAATGTTGAGAATGACATGAGGTTGGCGTTAACAAAATCTCACCCGCGAACTTTGAGACTGGTTAATAATACATGCAATTTCAACCATCTCATTAAATTAATTATTAAACATAATTTAAAATAAAATTATACTAAAAAACTAATTTTATTGTTTTTTTAATTACCTTATTAAAAATACCTTTTTCAATTGTATCGGGGTCGCGGGTCACTTGGCTTTTATAAAAAGGGGGTCGCCACCCGAAAAAGGTTGGGAACCATTGCGCTATACAGTATTATCCAGATGATGATTGCTGATCTAAACTAAATTCTTAGGCCATTGATAGTTTGGGGGTCATCTTGTAGGACAGATATATGCTAAAACTATAAAACTTTGACGAAAATTTATACCTCATCTTATCTGAAGATCATCTTATACAGTAATTGTTATGAAATAAAATTAGATAGACAATAGTATTTTATTAATGTTTCTACTTACCAGGATAAAATATTTTATAGCATATTTCATTGTTTTAATAAAGAAATAAAATTATAAGAATATTTATATTCAGTGTATCAAACTATTGAAAAACTTCTTTAGCCACAGATTTAAACAATTTGACAGCTAAATAGCTTTTGTGAAAGTCTGATCTATAACCTGATACCAATCTGTAGAAAACTTAAAAATTAGAATATAAAATAGTGAAGAAATAATAATTTCTAATTAAAATAAAATTGATTTTTAAAATTTTAATAATAATCTAAATTTCAACTTTTTTTTTAACTGTTAAAAAGTTGTTTAATGTGATAAATAAATTGAAACACATATATCAAAGTTTTGAGCTTGGACATAAATACTATATTCTTCATTCAAATTATAATAAAAAAAACTTAATTCTTAGCAGAATCAATTTTAATTAGATGACATAATGCTCATGACATTAATGCTGTTGGTTTCTACAAATTATAAACAAATTTATTTAATATAATTTCTCTACAAATAAAGTCTGAAAAACAAATACTTGAACTTACTTAAATTATTATATTTTTATTTAAAATTGGAAAAATTCTACATCCTCTTTGGTACATTACCATAGTTTGAACACTGCTGGTTTAAATTATTTACAAGTACTGTATTTGCTTGTTTAAGCAAAGTAAATTACTTCAAATTCTGAAGAGAGCCTTTTTAGTAATTAAAGTAGTGTCATTAGAATTTATTTTAATTAATTGATAGCATGTTGCTAATGTTTAGCAACATGCTATCAATTAATTAAATAGTCTTAGTTATTTCATGTTGCTAATGTTTAGCAACATGAAATAACTAAGACTTTGATTTTAAAAATAAAGAAAAATATGTGTTATTTATATATGAAACTTGGTTTTCATCTGGGAATCACAAATGAAATAATAAAGATTGAATATGAATAGCATCAAATTGTCTTAATATTGCCATTCTAAATAAGCACATTTCTTTTGCACTGTTTATTAATTCTGACATTGAGTTTGTCAATTACACAACATTCTAATCCTTAGAGGAAAAGTTATTATAAGCAATTATTAAAGAATGTTCATTAATCAAAGCAAATGCAATAATAAAGTATGAGTGTTTTAAATTGTATATTAATAAATGTTTTGTATGTTTAATAATTTCAAACCTAACTAATCTTATCTAATGAAAAATTTTATTCTTCTAAAATAAGTTTGTAAAATGATTAAAAAATATATCATCATACCAAACATAACCAAATTGTTATTAAATGTGCATATTGGATAGAAATTTGAATGATAAAATATGATAGAGATTAACTATAATGCAGATTATATCTTGTAGTAATGTTGTGTAACATTAATCTGTTAATATATTCTCAAGTGATTTTTGAGAGATTTATCTAATGTAAACAATAACAAAATGAATATAATCTTGACCTTTACAATATAGCATAAAATTACATCAAAACAAACATTTTTGAATAACTTAATTAATCATTAAAATCTAATATAATGTAACTAATGTAAGTGAATCAAGAACATTTGCTGTGTAAGCAAAGTTCTGGAATCTTACAATTTATTTTTATATTAGATTGGAACTTGACAATGATTAATTAAATTAGCCAAAAACATTTGTTCCAGTGTAAATTTTACACTGGACAATAAAAGGTTTGGTTTCTAATGATTTAGCTACATTCTAAACAAGCCATAACATAGAAAGTTCTTTATCTAATTTTATTAGTAAAATAATTTATCAATATTAGACATGTATTTTAAGCAAAACTTATATAAATTTGCCATTTTATAAAATATATTATTACTAATTTTTTAATTTAGGCCTATTTAGCAGATGAAGAACTCCCAAAAGAAGTACGCTTCGTATTAATGTGTTCTCGTACTACAGAAATTCAAAAGTGTTTTGCTGAGATCAGTGGAAAGGGAAGAAATTGTGTGACTATTCCAAAATCAAGTAACGTGATGAGAGACTTTTACAATATAGCTGCAGTAAATACTGAAACTTAATCATTTTGATTAATAATAAAAAAAAAAATATTCTAACTATAATATTTTCTCAAAATGTTTTAAATATTTAGGAGTTAAAATCTTAAAGATTTAAAATAAATCTAAAAATTTTAAGAATTTTGTAAAATAGTTATTCCCATATAACTAACTACCTTGTTTACAGAGGAAAAGTTTGATTGTTTTGTTTATTATCTATTATATTTTATATACGAGTATTATAATATTCTATAATTATTGTTATTTTATTTATAAAATAAAAATCTCTTATTAGAAGAGATAAAATTGTATAATTATAATAGTATATGAATGAATTATATATTGTTCTTAGACTTGAATGAATGAATAGACTTGAATGAATTATATATTGTTAAAGCTATCTGATTATCATCAAGTTTTGTATATTTTCACATAGGCCTGTATGACATGAATTATAATTTGGTTTACAGTATATAAATTCTAAAACATTGTAAATATCTTTGAATATGTATTTTCATTTCTTGTAACATTTTATGTATATTCATCTGATTATCAGCAGTTTTATAAATTTACACTGTAAATAATAAACGTTTATCACACGGTTACATCCAGTAATCATTTTTCTCAGCCGAAAAGTAATTTTCAATATTTTTAAGTAAGTAAAACTGTCTTTTAACTGAATATATTTACATAATCCCATAATATTGCGGATATTAAAACAAACGATGATCTTTCTCCGGTAACTTAACACCTTGTAAATTCACGTTTACGAAAGGAAACTTGATACTCTTCCTTTAATTTAAAGACATCGAAGTGACATTTTTCCTACTCGATTCATGAATATTCCTAGAGCATTAAAAATGCTGCAGAATAATAATTATTTGAGGATAATTTTTTTTCTTAAAAATTACAGTAGAAAGAAGGGGGAAAAACTTATTCAATAGTCGATAGTCATAAACTATAAACCGGTTCAAATCACGATGCAAGATTTATCAGATAGTGTCAGATGTATTAATCTTGGTAGTAAGCGTCACAGCGGTTTATGCTGGGCTAATCGGATAAGAGAGACTACATCACAAAGCCATTACGACTAGCAGTTCTGTCACCAATTATTAAGGAAACGGGACGAGATAGAAAACAGATGCTTATATATCGACACACACAACCCAGTTGCTACGAGATGTTTTAATCGTTATCTGATATTTGTATCGATCGTAATTTGACAAGAGTTTTGTGTATTTTCCCGTTTCGAATTACACAAAACTTGTAATTTACCACTTTCGGAAATTTATTCATAAACTTGGTACCACGTGTATAAAGTTACATGTGATCGAAAATGACAGCTGCGCGGCGCCATTTTAGATTTCAATAATCTCGTAAACAAAAACTAAATAATAATAATAATAAAATTCTTATTTTCTTTGTTTACGAGAATATTACACGGTAGCGAGATTAAACAAGATGTCTTCTATAATTAATAATCGTCAGACTAGTTTATAATTGATCATTTATTAAAACTTTCGACGTCATTAATCGAACAACCAATAAGGATAACGTTAATTAAATTCAAATTAGTTATTTGGGTTATAGTTTTAATTTTGTCGGTTGGCGGTTTGCAAAATATTTAAATTAGATTTATAATTCGAAAAGCCGTCGACATACGTTTCTCGATAAATATTAAATTGTATAATCAAACTTTGTTAAACGGGTTATATTCGATCGTCGAAGAATAGTTTATGACGGAGAGAAAGATGCCGGTCACGTGAGACGAATTAGCCAATAACACGATGCGAAACATTAATCAAAAGCGGGCCGGGTGTCGGACAATTAACAAACTTGTCCGGTTCTGATATATGCGTTTATAATTAGCCGAGAATTACAAACGACATTGTTAATTTGTCAACTGCGTATCTAATGATTTAAAAATTCTCCAGGATGCGGGAGAAAAAAAAAATGTTTTCGTACATAGATGGAGACACAATCGCAATTTTTAACACATTTTATGTTTTTTTTCCTTTAAAAAATAAATTTAGAGTAAACAAAATTTTAAGATTAAAAAATTGGCTGCATAAATAACTTAAAGGTTTCGTCGATATAAACAACAAAAAAAAAAGTATTTGCTATATTAAAATTACACACGCGTAAAATTTCAAAATTAAATTTTTCCGATAACTTTAACTTCGTATGCGGGCGTGAATTAAATTTTTCGAAAATTCTACGCGAAGTAAATATAAATATCCAGAGCTCGTACTAATATTTTTCCCTTGTTTTTAATTTAAAAGATATAATTAATGATATAGTTCTCCAGTATTACAACAGATGGCGCCAAAACGAATTTGGAAGTTACGAAGCAGAATTGAAAAAAAAAACAGAGGATTTCGTTTAATTCCGCAAACGTCCGTCCATAATTAGAGGAGACGTTTATTTAATGGTTGATATTTCTTTTATAAAAATGTATAAAATTGAAGACCATCAAGCGGGCGAATCATAATTGAAGCGGGGTGTAGCCATTTAGGGTCGGGAACGTGACAGGTGGCCTTTTTACCACGCTCACATCTGACCTCATAAAACATCTGGACCTATCCCACGCGTACCTCTCGCTCCTCCTTTCGAATTTTAAAAGTAGGAAAAATATTTTTCGACTTTTGACAAATTCTTCTTTAAAATACTCATTCCCCGCCACGTCCCCCCGTCTGACGTATTGTCGATAATATTGTTTGACGTTAATGGAGTCGCTCTGTTTCGTGCCGCGCAGAAAACGTTTGCCATCGATAAGAACCAAAAACGTGCAAAATGCGGGATTAGCGCTCGTTTCTGATCCGGAATTTGGCAATAAATGTCTGTTAACATTGTCATTTTCTTAATTTTTATGACGAAGAAACATGTAATTTTATTATCGATCTTTCTTGTAAGAATCTTACCGTGTACCTTCTAGAAATGCAAATATTACAGAATGTGTGCTCTCTTGTTTCTTGTTTACGCATAAGTGTGATTACAGCTGCTCGCTCGTTAATAACTACTTAATCTATCCCAGAGGAATAGTACCTTTGTTGCATTTCTTTTCGCCAGAATTCCAACTTATTCGTTTTTAAAATGCTATATTGTAGAGAAGAATCTATGTCCCCAATCTAGAATTAGTGTACCTAGATTGTACGTCAGATCAGAAGCCGCTCTTTAATTTGTGAAATACGCAAGATGCGGATACTTTGTTTCAATTATATTACCAAAAATTTCATTTGTAGAATATTCCAGAGTTGATTACAAAGTGATCCACACTCGAAATTGTCATGTTACAAGATACTTAACATTTCTAGAATATTTATATCCAATAATTTTCGCATATAAAAATGTAAATTGCATTTTTTCCCATAATAAAAAGCTGTAGACATTCTGAAACATTTCAAAAACTCCATCCCACTTACTGCATAGAAAGATTTAGATATTCTAGAAAAAAAAATATTCTTCCACATTTCTTTCAACGCGTAGATCTACAGATGATCCGTTTGATCGGCTAATACGAATTGCAAATGAATTGTTGTTTCCTTCCGAATAAAAAATAAAGATATACATATATATATATATATATTTTGCATAGCGACTTATTTGGCATTCCACTTTTTATCGGTAGCCATCATGAATCTTCATTTTGGTTCGTTGACTTATGATTGCTTAACATTCAAGAGAAATAAATTCTTTGCAGGGAACATTAATATTTAAATAGTAAAAAGAAGAATGAAGAATACAAATGCCTATTATATGCCTGAGGATTCTTGTTAAATTTCCTAAGAGATCTATTCTTGTCACTCTAAAGTTGGTGACTGTTGCTGCTCTTGCAACACTCTTCTTGCACGCACAAAAAAAAAAAAGAAAAAGAATAATAATAATAATCCATAAAAATCATTCGTTACGATTTGTTTTGCCGATGAGTTTAATAAGAACAAATCTGTAATTATCTCATTTAAAAATATATTAGTTCGTCTGTCGGTCGTAACTAAACCATTAATACTACTTAAGATCGAACGCACTCACACGGTGGGTTTTCGACTATTTTAATTAGATAGAAGAAAGCAAAAAAAGAACAACAAACAACCATTAAACGAAAAATCCCAAAGGAAAGACTGCACTCGACAAATTAAGACTTGACGTAGTATATTTTGACAATAGTTGACAGTGCGAGCCGTTACCAGTTACTAAGACATTCGATACCTCGTCGTCGTAGTCACGTGACGCCGGAAAGAACATTCTAAAGGGGGTACTGGTCGAATTTCCATCAAAATTCAACTCGATACGTGTCGACACCTACTGACTGTGTTGCGAGAATATTTCTTAACTTATTTTATTTTATTTTATTTTTTATTTCTTTTTTCTCTCCTCCCCGTTTTTCCAACTTGTCTCTTTTCAAGTCGGAAATGTGAGTGAGACTTCCATTAGCACAAAAGGGGGTCGACAGGAGGATTTGTAAAGAAATACCACCTTAAGGCTTTCAGTAATTTCCGTGAAAATTCTTTATTTTTATTTATTTATTTATTTTATTTTTTTTCTCTCTCTCTCTCTTACTCTCCTTTCTTTGACCCCGTTTTTCAAACTTGGATAATTCGATAGTTTAACGATACTTTTCTAATGTTTTGTGACGTAAGCGAATTATAAATGTATGTAATTTTGCAGGTGTGACGTAGCGGCAAAAAATATATGACGAAATTATAAATATTTTGTGACGTAAGCGAATTATAAATGTAAGCGGAGAATCGGATTTGTCGCGCGTTGGAAATTATTTTTTAATTTTTTTTTTTTAACTTATTTAAATTTTTCATTCTTCCCCCATTCGTTCGACGAGAAACAGATAAACAAGAAAAAAAATTATTCACTGTGATAATTTGATGTATGAATTCCACTCGCTATAAGAGTAAATGATATAATGCGACAACTAACTGATATCACGGATGACACCAAAAGTAAATTGGATTATTTTCTTTGTCAGTCTTAAACAAAAATAAAATTAATTAATACGATTTATAATAATTCAGTCAGAATTTTTTTCAAAAATAATACTTAACGTCATCGCAAACTTTTAAAAAATAATGAAAAATGTTTCTTCTGTTAGTTGTCGTTTCTGTCGACAGATGGCGCTACGAACACGGTTAGGGTCAAATATCGATTAATTCTTCCCCGTACTCTGGTGTTTGCTTGGCACCAGGCTGTCTCTCCATCCGGTTTAGTTCTTTGGGGAGTTCCTCTAAGCGTACAGAGATTAACGTAAATAAAAACAATAATTTTAAGATTTGTACACTACATTTTACAGTAGAGAATTTCATAATTTTTTTTTTTTTAAAGAAATGCGCTTAACAATTGTTTACACTTTAGGGATTGACAGATGCTGACGTATAGACGACAACAAACAGAACCGTTAACGTTCTATTGTTTATAATCTAGAGATTAAATTACAATTATTTGAGGTGTAAATTTATGAACGTATAAATGTTACGTATAAACTTATAAACGAACTTGCACTACGATTTCATTTGATTTAATGCGTTAAATAATTATTATTGTTTTGCAAAAGAATAACATTAGGTCCATTGCTGAGGATATATTTAAAAATTATTTAAAGTGGAAAAATTTTTTATTAATGCACGACTTACTAAGATTTTACTTAAATGCATTTTTCTAAATGATGAATGATGATGAAATACTTTGAATTTTGAAAATATAAATCATCTAAAAATTTTATTTCATGTTTATATACGATAATTTTATTTTATTTATTAACTTTAGAAATTAGTGTACAGATTTTTAGTATAGAATTTAATAGATATTTGTACTGAAATACGCCATTAATGAAAAATCTATGAAGAAATTCTTTACGGAATAATTATGTATTGAAATGCATTGAATATGCACGGTCATTTTTCTGAAAATTTATTTTATGAAAGATTTCTTTAATGTAATTTTTTGAAAAATAAAGACAACCGAATGAATATTGATGACGTTGTTTACATTGGTTTACATCGTCGTGAAATAATTATTTTTACTTAAATTTAAAGTAAAAAGAATAGAAAAGAACATGCAAAATGGAAAGATAAAACATTTTAAATTTTAAAAAATATATTCAAGATTTCAGTAAAAGACATTTAAAAAAAAAAAAAAGTATTACTAAATAACTTTTCACTGTCAGTTATCTTGCGGAGAGATGCGAAGAAGAGCAACTTCAGCAAAAATTGCTTTGTTTCGTATAGAAAAGATTTTTAAAATAAACACTAAACTATTTTTTCGGGAGTTCTAAACGTAGATAAGTAAACAGTACATTTCTTTAAGAGAAGTAGTTCTAGAAGGAATAAAATCAGTGCAAACAGTTTACATTAGGTAAATTTCTAAATCTGATACAAGGTAAGAGTTAGTATTTGAAGCCCGTTGTGATGGCAGTTATACGTATTAATTCGTCCTGTATAGAATCTTGATGGGTACCCCGGGGACACGTTCTGCGTGAGTCACGAACGAATGTTTTAATTATTCGCTGTCTATACTAATGAGGGCGGTCTTATTGGTGGATGGCATCCGAGACTTCAAAGAATCTGCCGAAGATAGAAGCTTGGCTATTATGCTAAATGCAAAGAATAGACCTAAGGCCACACCCGATGCTCCCAGTCTATGTTAAACTCGTTAACAGAAACCGTTCTTCTTTGTTGTGGGGAAACCAACCTTCTAGGACCTATTTAATCGTGTTATAACTCTGTTAGAAATTCGAACAAATTTCTATCGTTTTCGGAATTTTAATAATAATAATAATAATAATTTATTTAATTGTAATTAATAACATATTTTAAGTCGGATTTAATTGTTTAATTGTTACGACGAATTGTTTGATATAATCTGTTGTTTTCGTTAGAAAAGACGTGTTAAAAGTATCGACACCCCGAGGACTTTTGTCGATCGACCCCTGCAACAACCTCTTCTCTGCCGTGCGCCGTTACCTACGGGAGATGCTGCCATTCAGGGGCAACTCGCCATTCGACGAGATAATGAATGTTTTACTCTTTGCTTCTCTGTAATTAAGTTATATTTTGAAATTAATTAATTCCAGATTTTGTTGCATTCATTAATTTAAATTTTTTAAATTCTTTATTTCTTCATTTTTCGAAAACAATACAGTGAATGGAAAAAAAAACTGAAGTAGAAGAGTTGTAATTCCCAGAACGGTATTGTTTTCTATTTAGCTAAACAGTAAAGGATGCTGACGATATGTGAAGAGATAAGTATGATATTCCCCTGTGAGTCTGCTTCCTTCTCTAAGCTCAAACGGAAGAAACTCGAAACTTTCTTAAGATCGTTTTGTCATTATTTTATTCGCCTCATCTCTCTTCCTTTTAAGCTCAAGTTAATGTAAATGCTATGTTCGAATTTTTATCCGAAATAAAACAAAATAAAATAAATTTCTAAAAGTTATAAAATTACAAGGCAATTTCGAATTTATTTTAAATAAATTTTTAATATATTTTTAAAGAAAATAATTTGCGTACGTGTAGATATTTAATTTATAAAAATTGTAGACGATAATAAAAAAAAATTTAATTAAACTAAATTTCTATTAAATAATTGCTCGTAATGTAAAAATGTCGTTAAAAGAAGGGAGAGAAAATTTTTATTTTTTGCTTAAAATTACCTTTCTATATTTAGCTACTCGTTTAAAACATGAATAAATCCCAGTACAAAGAGATTCGGTTCTCCGCAGCATCCTTTATATTAATCCAGATTTCCTGTAAGATGTAACTTAGGAATATTCCTTTGCAGATAACCAAATTTATGAAATTCTGTATTAATAATATACCATATGCTTATTACCTGCTCTTGGGCCGTGACGCTAAACCGGGGTGGAGGAGAGAAAAGACAAAAGGGATTTCCAACAACACATCTGGAATGAGTCAGTGTATCCCAGAGACTACATTATTGGAAGATAATCGGCAAACGGGTATCGTCAGCACGCGGAGAATAAAGCGTTTCCATGGAGACGGACACGTCATCGCTTAACACCTCCTTTTACCGAACACCTAACCTCCCTCGGGGTAAGGTGGCACGTCACAGACTCGACCTCTCACAAAGAAAAGAGAGATTTTTTGGCTTATTCTGCGAGACGTTTCTTCCGTTTTCCTCTCGTTAATTAAGGTCCCACGCGAATTAGGATAAAACAAAAGGAAATGCAGGCGACACGTTTAGTGTGTGAGAGATCGGAGCCTTGTTATCGTCGTGTGAAAGGGAAATGTTGACGAGGCTACAGGAAAGGCTCGTGATGTAGACCTTGACCCGTGCTCGACTTAATCAACATGTGAACGTGTTATTACACGATTAAACCTTTAATATTCTCTTAAACAACGTCTGTAACTTGCGTATCTCCTTAAAAATAAATCCTCTTCCTTACCGGAACCACTAGATTCTTAATAATTGAATAGAGAACCATTAAAACTTCTTGGATTACGCGTACCGATTTCGATGATAAATTCTCAAATTTTCCTCTATAATTTTCCATGATACCAAGGTTTAGTAACATAATTAACGATTTAAAAATAAATAAAAAACAGTAACAAAAATGATCTTTAGTAAAATCCTGATTGTCGGTTTGTATGACGCGTCATTAATAAAAAGATACGAAATGAACAATATTGAAATGCAAACCGCTCTTTGTCGATAATTAATGTTTACGAATTTGAGAATCTTCAAATTTTTTCTACATTTTTATTGATTTTATACATGATTAAATGAAAATAATAACAGTATTAAATGTACACAAAATTAATTTCATTCTAAACACTAATCTTTGTCTTTAAAACTGTAAAGAAGCTCCAGACGAATTGCATCTTTCCTCGTTCGTACCTGATAAAAAATGGAAAAAAATTCTTTTAAAATTCTAAAATTTTCTTATTCTAATAACATAAATTATCAGAGAAACAGTAAAGAATAATATCGACTCGATCCTTCTCATAGTTTTTCAATATCCGGTGTCTGTACAGCTTCCATATGTTTTATGAATAGGTAGGCCATATATGAAATATCTTCCTGTCAGCCATCTTATCAACTGCTATTGCTCACCTCTATTCATAATATTCTAACCTCGTACGTCATTGTTTATGGATACGATGCCCCTTATCGGATAAAGTATCCCAGGAACCAGTTCACTACAGCATCCCAGTTCAGCTGATGCGGTTATCTGTAAAGAAACTCTCCATCTAAAACACTAAAACATAAAAAAAAAATGTAGAAAAAATTAACTAGGGATGTAAAATCGTTTATTAATTACTCCCAAAAGGCTTATAAAATATTTTAAAAATTATTTTTCTCTATTTAAAAGATGAAATTGCTCGCTTAAAGTTGCATCTTCATTAATTTTTCATAAGGCAAATATTAAAAAAAAAAATAAAATAAAATAAAAATATTTGTTGAACCTCTCCCTTAGTGATTACTTAAGGAAAAAGTAGAGGAAGGACTCTTTAAAAAGCTTTCACACTTAAATAAATAAGATTTTTCAAGAGAAGTATACAAAATAGCTTCCATTCCTCAGGGAAATTCTAGATATACAATGGTTTTTCCATTACTTGATTGTTTTTCTTCGGATGTTATCTCTGAATGGCTTGATTTTATACAATTTATCCAAGATAAAATTCACGTCTCACTTCAAAAAAAATTTTATATATATATATATATTAAAATATCTACACATAAATTATAAATTATTAATCATATACAAATATACACAAGTCTATTTCGTCTAATTTTTTCCAGCTTAAAAATAAGGAACATTAATAAAATATCACATTTAAAAAATATAGAAAAGTACGACAGAAGATTGTTGGAATGTCTTTGTATTGCTTACTTATAAAACTGATAAAGAAATATAAAATTTGAAAAATTTTCACCTATCTGAAAACAATGGGGTACGAAATAAAATTGCGATTTTTTTTTCCCCCGACAATTGCACGTTTTATAAAATTGAGTTTTATCAAGAGAATTCCTTTATAAATTTAAGATAAGCAATGTGTATTATTCTCTTTCTTTTCTAGAATTAAATTATTTTATGGAACTATACTTATACATGACAAAATTGTTTATGAAAATTGCCATTTGTCTGCATTTATCAAGTCTTTTTCTTAATTTTTTTCCCCTCCCTCTGCCTACACTAAGTATTTATTTATTCATTTTTCTACGTTTATCAAGATATATCGTAACTTTCCTGTAAGTGTAAATCTACATAGAGTTAGATTATGTGTATCTAATCACATACAAACTACGTAAATTTATATATTTTATTCGCACGTGTTTATTTTGTTATATTTACTTAATTATTATTATTATTTTTTCTTTAGATATATTGAGGTTATCTTTGTATACTCCAATTTATATTTGAACTTTTTGGGAATGGCTTTAAATTTTTTACTAAATGGAGTGTTTTTACATAAGACTATTTAATTAATTTGTATTTTCATATAGGAGACTTTATAATTTTTATTGTTTCTCTTCATATTTTTAACTAATTTTCAATTTATATGTATCTATATTTAGTCTGTAAATTTTAGTACATATTCTTCCCGTGTTCTTACTTATATGAAGTTAAATAGTTACTATACATGTTTACTGACGTATCTAACAAATTTTAGATATTATATGAGATGTTTCTTCGTGTACACGAGTGTACGAAATCAGACAAAGAGAACATTGACAAGTGTGGCTATTCTCTATTACATGGGATGTATTTCGGGATTCTTTGTTCACCTCTTCAGCCACGCATTCAATATAGAGCTTGCCCTTAAGTTCTATGAAGAAAAATTGCATATACTACAGTGTTTAATTGTTATTTCCTATATTTTTTCTGTTTTAATTACTTTTTTTTGTAACTTCAATTGTGTTATGACTCATATATACACATTAAACGATTTTCTATCATCCTCAAAGACATTCTGTAATGTTGTTTAAAGATTAGTAGTTATTATTAATGACGATTTCATTACTTTTCTTCTATATAATAATATTTTTAACGAATTTTTTTTGATAATATTTGGCTCGAATTTCATAATTACTTGAAATTTTTCATACACTAAATTAAAGTTTATTAGTTATGGGATATTTTATGTGAGATTAACTGAGAAATTAATACAGATTTTAGAGAAAAAGTGTAAGTGATTTTTATATAGATACAATCAAAATAAAGGATAAATTAATTAGAACAATATTTATTGTTATTTCTGTTAATTTGAAAATAAATTAATTCTTTTTATAATAGGAAAAACTAAGATTTTTCTATTTGGTAAATGTACACTTATACAAGCAAAGCATGCATTTAAAAATTCATTTGAATTCTCTCTATACAGTTACCGAAGTTAATATTCTAATTAATGTATTTTGTACTGTGTTAAGATAATTTATATACATTTAATATGCAAATTAAAAAAATGATATAAGTCGAAGACACTAGGAAACAAAATTCTTTTAAGTCTTTTATTTTTCTAAGATATTTTTGTGTAAATATTCAATCTTGACATTTCGACCGCTGAAAAATGTTCAAGACTGATGCGGGAGTCTACAAAAAAAAGAAGAAGAAAACGGTAGAGTTTGTTTGGTTAGAAGAGACGTTGCTTCATATTTCAGGCACGATATTCGTGTTATGATTTTTTTTCCTGTGGCGAAAATGATGCGGAGTTTGTAATTAAGACGAGAAGAGATGGAGTCGATAAATATAATCGGACTTAATTTCCATTATTGTTTTGAATTCTTGATCTTTTGTCGAATGCCATCTTCTATTGACTCACGTGAGGGCTGCAGATGACAGAGAGATTGCAAAGCCCTTTTCTATTGTCTCAGTTACCATAGCAACTGAATCCAGACGCGACGCCTCCTCTCTTTTATTGAAGATCGCATCCCATCCATCGCCGTTACCTTCTTCGCTTTTGGCCCACCTCTTCTTTAAAAATTCGTTACGTCGTTCTTGCTTCTTCCAAATTACACTACCCAATCCGTTTCGACATTTTCGTTAGCCCCTTTTTTTGGGGAGGGAAATTTACTTTGGTTCGGTCACCATCCATCTTGTGCAAAGTGTGGATATTTATATTTCAAAGCGA
Organism: Centruroides sculpturatus; assembly: GCF_000671375.1. Classification (NCBI taxonomy): domain Eukaryota; kingdom Metazoa; phylum Arthropoda; class Arachnida; order Scorpiones; family Buthidae; genus Centruroides; species Centruroides sculpturatus. The sequence continues at coordinate 30,345 of NW_019386303.1, read as the reverse complement.
TCGAACCGTCTGTATGTGTGGCGAAGTAGAGAAGAGAAGATTCGACCTTTTCCTCCGGTTGTGGACGCGTTGCTATGGCGACTGCATCATACGTCACGTTCAACCTCTAATTTGGCCTTTGGATCTCCGTCATCTGTTACCGTTGCCATGGCGACTCTCATTGGAATACGTGCTGCGATTTTAGGTGATTTGGCCAGATTAGAGAAGAAAAACTTTCCATCTATCCAAACACCAACTTATGGACATTGATGCATCGATGCACGCTCCCGGATTGCCCCTACCTCTGCACTTTTCTATATACACGCTGTGCCAACATACTACTACAGCAAATGGGTGACGTTCCGAGACCAAGGACGTTACGTAATTACCGATTTAACATCATTAAATAGATCTAGTACGGGGAGTAACGTCTTCCACGCGATGTATAACATTTTTTACATAATTTAACATTTAAAAAAAAGGTAGAAAAATATGTTATAAAGTGTATTGACTCTTACTTTATCGTTTTTTTTAACGGTTAGACCTTTACTGTAACTGGCGTAACTGTAAATAATTCAAGTTTTATTAAGGTCAAGGGAAGGGAGTGTCTATAATTTGCATCAATGATTTACTTCGAATATTTTATCGACTAAATTTTTAAAGATTTTTTGGATCTTTGTAATATATACGAGTTACATTTTCTGACATCCGAATTTCATTGTTTCTATACAATAATTTAAATAGATTTTTATAAATTATATTCGAGAATTTTAACATAGTTGAAGGATGGAGAAAAATTCTTCTAAGTTAAATTTCATGCTAAATTAGAAAATAATAAACAAAACAATTGTAAAATGAACTCTTTAATCTATAACAAATTAATTATACTTAAGATTTTAGTTTTAATTCTATTAAAAATTTATTAATTATAAACAAAAGTCAACATTTATAATTAACGTTGATGCTAGAAAAAAATGCTACTTATTCATCCAAATGCTAGATTATTATTATTATTATTATACTATATTAAAGAAGAAAAAACTGAAAAAAAGTAGATAATAACAACTCGAAATATAAAAAAAAGATGAGGAAAAAACGATAAGTTATTCTTACACAATAAAGACTTTCCTCGATGTATCTCCACCTGATCCAGTTGTAGAGTTGTGCATCTTCATTGTTGAAAGGAAGAGCTGCGTTCAGTATCCACAAGCCCTTATCAGTTCTCCGTCCAGGTCACATATGCAGTCTGGACAGTCGAATGATAAGGAAACGTGGAGACGATCACACGACTCCTGACAAATCAGAAAAAAAAGGAAGAAAAAAAAAACAAGATTTCAATCAGTTCAACTAGCAACACTTAAGTTTATATATAGTTAAACACGAATTTTAAATTAAGAATCGGTGCGTGGAGAAAATGGTACACAAAAGAGTTCACCTCGTCTTCTAAAGCAGAATTACTCATTTGAAGAAGTGGAACCTTCAAAAAAAAAAGACGAAGAAAAGAAAAAGAAAGCATCTCGGACAATAAAGCGAGGATAAAAGTAGGACATGTCGATGAATGAAGCAGATCTATCCTAGAATCTTTTTCTTACACTCATATTTCTTCCCTATCGTTTGCTTCTTAATCTGATTCTTTTTGTCATTGTACGTGTTCGACCCTTCTTTAACAAGATTTCATTACGTGGATCTATTTTCTATACCCGATATTAAAAAAAAGTATTGTTAATAATTTTTTAAAAAAGCATTTAAAGTTGTTAGAAACCAGAAAAATTTATAAATATTATGTGTTTATTTATTTATTTTTTTCTTTTTGTTAACGCTTTAGTAATTAAGCTCACGTACGGTCGGTTAATCTAATTTGAAACGTTTTCATCGCAGCTGTATAGAAGAGAAATACGTGAAGGGATGTAAAGAGTACGCCAGATATTATATTCGACAAGTTGTATCTGTAAACAAGCCATTTGGAAGCGACTCACGACGTACGTCATTCAGTCGCGTGACACGCACGACACTGCAACAAGATTTGTTTCCTCCGACGTCGCTCCCTTTGTCGAATTATGGATGGAGATGGCGGAAGAAAATTTCTTAAATATTACACGAACAAATGTTGCAAATAACTGTTAAATGTCAAAGAGAAGCGAAACAGAATTTTATAGTTAAAAATCCTGTTTCAAGTATGAATAAATCGACTCATTTAGAGAATATTATCGATTTTAAAGTTATTTATTTACGTAAATTAATGTATTAAATGTTAAACGTGTTAAAATTGAACCTATAAATATAAGCGGTCCTCCGCATTACGCATTTATATACATATATAAATTACTTTTAAAGGTTATTGGTTAGTTAACGAAATAGGCGGAGTCGTGTCTATTTCGTGTTTAATTTTAATTGGTCAATCAAAAAAATTAATCTCTGTACAAAAAAATGCTATGAATGTAGGCGGTTCTCGGCAAAACACGTAAGATATCGGCATGTAAACTATTAACGGCGATTGGTTAAGTAATAAAAATGGGTAGAGATTCTTTTATTTAATTTTAATTAAATGACATTGTTAAGAATCTTATCCGCAACTGATTGCCTTAAAGACCAGAATGTCTTAGTTTCTCTGTTGTATTTCACGTAAGCCGTTCGAATTTAGTATTTACTTGCGTGTATTCTCTAAAGACTAGGCATTTGCAATTGTTGCAAACGAAGAAGAAAACGAAAAGTTGCAAATTTAGCACAATTTGTAAAAGAAGAAGAGAGTGGTTCATTGATTAACAAGCTCAGGAATATTTTATTAAGCGCGACGCACGGAATCCACCTGAGCAATGGGACACACCTCGGTGCGGCTCCTCCTATAACAAGCAACACCACACCCCCTCGGGGAAATCTCTTCGTTCCTCTAACCATTTTAAAACTGCATTCGAACACTTTACGTTTCCATTTACAATAATTTCTCTCCACGCACGCATTGCAAACAATCGGAACAATTTCCGAATTTTCTATTTTTTCAATTGTTTCTATTACATTACGAGCCACATTTTTATTATCTACATTACGTTAATAACCAGGTACGACAAATAATTTATGTGTAAATTCATAATTTATGCATGGCGCGATGCGTGGTGAGGTAGATCGAAGCGGAAAGAAGTGTACGTTAATAAGACGTCGGATGTTTGGCAAATGTCATAAAATAGAAAAGAAAATGTCATAAATCCAGTCGTAAAACAAAAAAGACGTTTCCTCCATCCCCGACTCAATCATAACTTCATCTAAAACATATTCGGAAATCTCGGAAGACGTGTTTCTCTTACCAAATTGCTCCGATGATGAGACGTCGTGCCGAAAACATGGGCATACCCCTAACATCTGTTCGAATTACATTTCCTTACTGTTGTGTGTTTGTCCCATCTAAAATGTGTGTCAAAGCCTAACATTTGGTATCTTTCTCGAGTGGGCGTCTTACCCTCAGCTGTCATTTACTTCCTACGTCTCAAAGATTGTTGAAAGTATACGACTTTGCACTCATTTACACGTAAAATTTGAGAAACTTCTTAATAAACAAATTCAATTCGATTGTTTCTCACGTTCTAAATTTAACTTTATCAGATTTTATATTAATTTACTTTAATTCAATTAGGGATGGAGCTAATTACACTGATGAGATGGCCAAAATCTCTCAAAATATTTTAAACCTAAACTGTACTGAGAATCTCTCCCCCTTTCTCTTTTAAGCTTACTTCTAAAGGAATTTAATGCTCAGGGATATGACGACTTCATACTTCATCAGATTTCGCACTTCTTTATGTAAAACAAAACCATCAACAGGCATATTTAAAGTAAATAGCCCATAAAACAAATTATAGAAGTCGATGAAACATCGATAGAGCGTTATTAAATCGGTAGTCGTTTTGATCATTTTTAACATTTTCAACGTCTTTATCGGAATAATGAGAAACGAAAACTACCTGTAATTTGCAGATGGGACGATGCCAAACCCCATCATTTTATAGCATCCGAGATCCAGATTAGAAATAAGTCATCTCCTATGTTCATTACACAACTTGGAATTGTGGCAGCTCTTAATGGCTATCAAACATTATGTGGAAGTTTTCACCTTCATTATTGCTTCCCCTTTTAGCTTTCTCCCCGTTACTAATCTGTCTCTAACGACATTCGGCACATTTTTTTTCTCTATCAAAAAAAAAAAAAAACTATTCTTAATTATGCAGTCTGCAACTCATTAGAATGTAGCTGTAAAAATAGAAAAGAAATCCAAGTAATAAACCTTAGAAATAATGTGCGAAAAATGTGTTTAAAAAAAAAAATATATAGGAAATGATTTTAGTGTAGACGAAATAGAAAAATTTCTATCAACATTACTTTTTATCTTTTTTTTAAAAAAAAATATATCTTTTTTTCTTTGTAAAACAAGCGCAATTTCGTCTTGATGCTGATGAAAGTCGTGTTTTGGATCAGTTTTTTAATTAATATATATATAATAATATTCCTACAGGTTAATTAAAATATGTATAAATATCTTAAATTATAAACTGTAAATAATATTTACACATTTTTTTTTTTTTTTTTTGGTAAAATCTGTTTCTAGAAAAATTCTACAACTAATTTTTCATTTTTATGCTATATTATTATAGAAATGAGAGGTATTTATGGACCTGCTTCCTAAATAAAACAAGAAATATCATCATACATATTGTTTAAAATAAGTTTTGAACACTTCCAATTAATAAATAATTGAAATTTTACTTATTTTCTTTTGTAAATTCTAAAAAGAAATGCATTTCTAGAAAAATTCTACAACTTTTTTTTTTGTGTTTAAGAATCTATTTTTAATTAATAAACGTTTCTATAGTCTTGAAGTTAAAAATCTAAAAATAAAAAAAAATTTAAAAAAACAGGAAAACACTCTAGAAGTTTTATATTCCGTTTCTAAATATCAGATTTATAGGGAAGTTCTATTATTTTCTGACTGAAGTGTTTACTAAACTGAATCACTTTTTCTCGTGTTAACTTTGTTTTTACTTTTTAATAAAAAACAAAAATAAACTTTAAAATGTGGAAAATATTTTCGAAACTTTTTAAAACTCCAAAAATTTCTGTATTTTTTCTGTTTTTTTTTTTCTTTTTAAAAAAAGTAATAATAATAATTTCTGATTTTTCTGCTATAAAGCATGCATTTGTGAAGCCGTTTTTTTGTATTTAATTAAATGTTTAAAAAATTCTATAAAATTATAAATATTTTTTAAAAAAGTTTCAGATAAAAATATTTAAAAAATTTTAATTTTATTTTACAAGATCGAATGTCAAATTCTAAAAAAATAATAATTCTAGAATATATTTTTGTTATTAGAATGGGAAAATGTTTTATTCCGATATTAATATGTTGTTATAATAAATTAATGAAAGTAAATTATAAATAAAACAGTTGATCTAGTTTATAAAAAGTACATTTATAACGCTAAAATCTATAAATTGGAAAATCAAATTCTAGAAAAATTCTATAAATGCTTTTCATTCTTTTGCTTCTGTGTAATAAAAGTGAGTCAGTATCATACTTGTAGACGTAGAGACGTGCTTTAATAATTAAAAATAAACAAAAGTTGTCATTAAGTCGCCTCTAAATTAAAAATAAAAAAAAATTCAAGAGAAATTCTTTGATTGTTATTAAATATTTAATTTTTTTTTCCTTTCCTAGTAGTAGTTCTCGTTGCGAAAATGGGTCACTTTTACTGTTTTTTAATTAAAAATAAAAGTTTTAATAAATATTTTATATAAAACTCCAAACGAATAATAAAAAAAATATAAGAAAAAAAATTGTAGAAAATATTTAATCTATAAATTTCTACTATAAAAGTATTTTTATCTTAATAAAATAACTAATTTAAGTTGGCATTCCCCACGAATGACACAGAAAAGCGAAGCAGGAAATAACAATTGACAGTTAATAATTTAGTGAAGATTAAATAAGAGTCGGATTAATTATTTTCTAGAGAATGTAACGTAATTAGCAAGAAGTATATATACATTTACCCTTATTAAGTTCCAGTAGACCCACTATCTTACGAGAGGGGACCACTATCTAAATAAGCGTTTACTATAGAAGTAGTCGACTAAACGCCTTCGTAGACTAATTTAGAGACGTTCTAGTTACGTAACGTTACATCTACCGTGGAGCGGGGGTGACGATTATTTGTATTAAAGTGCCACGAACGTCGTCGTGTAAGGATTTAACAACGCGTGCTTCGAATTTGGAAGACAAATCGAATATAAAGTCACGAGAGTAGAAACGAGACGAACATTTTAAACACGTTACACAGTTACCACTATTGTTAAATATCTGGTAAAGTCGTTAAACGTGTGTAGAGAGTCGTAATAAATTTGTTGTAAATCTGTCAGAGATTCTATTAAATCGAAATCTACGTCACAGAATTTAAAGATTTATCCAATTGGAAAATTAGCACGAATTAATAACAAATTTACCAACATCCGGATGAGGTCCTTTCTACAAAATTATGTTGTCAGCTACCATACATCATTAAGGTAATTAGGAGAGGGAGAAAGCCTTCAGGCTGTTTTAACTCGCTATCCGAAGCTTCAACTTCTAACTAGTGATGCTTTTTATCGTCTTTCCAAGCCAAATTTGCGTGTAAAATAACTAAATTTCATTACGTTATACAAACTTAATTCGTTATTTATACATTTACATAAAGAAGGGAGACCAAATTGGTAGAAAAGTGGCAAAGTTTCGTGCGTAAAAAAAAAACCGGTTTTGTGGTAAATCGGCGAAGCAAATGTTAACACATCAACTACGCGTGTTGTTTACTTAAAGAATTCTACTTAAAACTAGATTTACAATAAATAAAGTGTCGAGATATAAATAGGTTAAATATATATATATATATGTATAAATAGGAAGAGGTTTACGGACGAAAAAGAAGAGAACGTAAACACTTTGTAAACTTAATAAACAATTAATTAAGAATAGAAGTCGGACTCACTTACCTGTATGGAAGTTTCAGACGAGGTTTTTATGAATGGGCAAGTAGGAAACGCTTACTGCTATGGGGTTGCCAGCCAGTCTAGCAGCTGGAAGGAGGTAGGACAGACACAACTAAGCTCTAGCTCCATTCAGTCATCATTGTTCGTTCGGGGCAGATGGTCGGGTCCAGGGTTATATAATAGAAATAGTTTTCTTGTTCCCTCCCCGCTGACCCCAGAACTGGTCTTGGCTTTGGTTGCTCTCTATGCTTTATCCACTCGCAGATTTTCCTTTATAGTGGCCAGGATCGTTTTCCATGTTTTTTTTCGTCTCTGGTGCGCATTTATATTGATATATTTCTACACTTTTATTAGAATAAGAAGCGTAAACTAGTACGTGACGAGATAAGAAAAAAATATATATTATTTTTAGGTTTTATTTTTGAATTTTTCTTAAAGAGGATGTTTTCGATTTGTTTAAACAACATAACTTCCGTTGTTTCTGCTTCGAACGTTGACCTTCTCAGATTCTATCCTTTACGGGCTGTAACTCTGTTCTTTACATACGCTACAACCGAGTTACAATTGTTAGACTCGTCCTAACAGTTTAACAACTTAATTAATGTCTAACCACGTTAGCTAGAGATCGATCGGATTGGTTTAAACGAATCGAACGTCTGTATGTATGTCTAGCTTACAAAAATTCTTCTTACGCGACCAGAAAGACAACATATGGTGATTATTAACTAGAAAATTCAAAGTTTAAAAAACCCGGCTATCGCTTTAATGTCGGAGTAACTCGATAGCAAAAATGGATGACGTCACTGAGGACACTCCTGTCGTCAAACAAACTAGACGTTCCTCTGAGAATTTTTTTTTCTTTTATTATTTTTTTAACATCTCCGTGACTAAACAGTAGTTTAAATTCGTGTTAATTTATCTCTTTATTTCTAAAGCGCTCTCGCAAATCTTTAATAATTTAATTTTTTTTTTCAAATTTTTGTTTCTAAATGTTTAACTTCCACATTTTATCGACCTCTAAAATAAAATAAAAGCTAAACATTCTCCGGATACGCCGATTAAATAGCAGAAAAAAGGAAGTTAATGGTGGAAGTTGTCATAAAAAAATTCTGCTCCTTCCGTACTACATAAAATTGCAACATCATTCGTATAAATAATATTATTTTAAACGTTGACAAACGTAGTTTGGCCCAATTGGTTATTATACATCCTGATAAGCAGACCTTTGACCCGAATTTTCTGCTATTATTTTTAAAGGAAACTCGACTTCTAACAGGAAGATGACGTCACAGTTAATATGGTGTCGGAAATTTACAATTTGTTCTAAACAAAGCTTTAACTTTTAATTGCTACGTCACAATTAATTTAACAATCGGTTAAAGCACGCGATATACATTCGAAAACGAACGTTACAGCTTTAAATAATATTAGAAAAAATAATTACCTTTATTCGGCTCGATAAATTTCGGTAACGTCGTCTGTCTTCTTGGCTGACGAACCAACGTCTGTTGTCACTTCCGTCTGCTCCACTTAAAAATCACGTGATCCCGGCTATTGATAAGTCGAGAAGCAATGTATCTACAAAACGGAAAAGTAATAATAATACACGGCAAACACATTCAGGTGGCTTCTTACGACGGATCAAACACGATACTTCAGTCATAAATATTGTTTTAGTATCGATAATGGTCTGGTGATTCTTAATAAATAAAATATTTGGAGGGGGTAGATGTAGAAAAATTGATTGGGCCGATCTATGCCCAATTACACACAACTAGATAGGCTTAACTAATCAACCATGTTTGGTAGAGGGTGGAGAAGTAAGACTGGAGATCAACAAAGCGAATAAAGTCGGAATGCTACGATATTGGCAGTCACAAACACTCTCCCTGCTATCGCTAGTCGTTTAGTTCCACTACACTTTTTTTTTCTTGTTTTAAAGATTAAACAAGCTGGAAATGACGTATCTTTTCCCTTTAAAATAACCAATGACGTCACACGGGTATCGTTAATAACTCCCTTCGCTGTTCCTCACCACGTGAGAGCTGCCATTCAAGAATGACATAGTAAGTATATATAAATATATATATAAACAATACGATTAATATTATTTTTGATTAATTCATTATGGAACATTATAAAAATAAACTTAATAAAATGTTAAAATTATGAAAAATTATAAATATTCGCAACCGAATATGTCTATGAGAATCTGCTAATAAGTTAGATAATACAAATGTGCTAAGTATAAATAATTCGATATTGATAAATTAATTACAAGAGTATTTAAATTTTATAAGCTTATAATTTAAATAAAATGTATAAAATTAATATCGTTACAAAGTTTTGTTGCCGTATTGTTATCCCTTCTTCAAGCGAGATCTAATTTCTTGACATCTAATAGATGAAATATATAATAAAGTATAAAAGATCTCACTCTGCTCAATGATAATTTAATTATTAGAATATTTAAATATTAAATTTAGATGTGTATAATTTTAATAGTGTTACAGCCCATTAGTACAGTACAACGCTATTCTTATTGACGTAGAGTAAAATTTTCATATTGTGTTAAGTACTGTTTTCGTATAAACAGCATGACTAATTTGATAATAAATTAATTATTAAATTGCTTAAATCTTATAAAATTTGAAAAAAAAATCTATAAAGGTAACTTTAATTACGGGTTTCGTTAATAGTTTCATAATATTCTTGTTTCAACATCAGAACGAACTGCACAAAGTTCATCTACTAAATGCAGTTAGTACATTAATGTAGCAGCGAACAAAGTATTACAAATTAATTTATTAATTTTATACTCTTTAAATGCTTTAAACTTGGTAAAATATATGCAAAAATTTAGTAACGGGTTACGTGATTCGTTAAGAATTCTCTTTAGAGATCCATTCACGATTAGAACTACTATTCAAACAGCCATAGTAAGCTTATTAATATGTAAATGATCTGATATCACCAGTTGATAGATTAATTATAAACCTATTTAAATGTTTAGCATTAAAAAAAAATGTAAAAACTGTAATAGCGTTACGTTTAAAGATTGTTATAAACTTTATATAAACATAATATTTTTAAACAATTTAATAACAAATACATAAGAAGTAGCAAACTCCCTTCCAATTTAGTTGTAAAGTCAATGCGGATTACTGAGAAGACTTTTCATTTCTGTTGCTATGGCAACATGGGCTGATGCAAAAAAAAAAAATTGAATTTCTCTTTTTAGGCTCTTTCATTTTTTCTTCTTTTAAGAAGAAGAAAAAGAATTCAAATCTTTAAAGATATTCATAAATTTAAGAGCAGAGAATAATTCAGTAACTATGCCAAATACTAAGTTATCATCAGATGGATTGAGTCGGGATATTTTTAATAGTTTCTCTCATTCGAAAGCGTATTTAAAACGAATTTTAATTTGTTAAACAAAACAAAACAAAATTAAATTTATTTTGGTAATCGTCATAACTTTGTAGAGAATTCCGCAAATATTTCAATTATGAATTGTCTTAATTAGAGGCGAACAACAATGCAATTTTAATTACTTGTTGCATATCTGTGAAACATTCGAATTCTTGGCATTTTACACAAATTCCCTCCCTCCCTATTAACTTGGCCAGTTTAGTTTTATCTTTAATAATTCTCTACATTTAACAACCTCAACAATTTATTGAGTTAACATATTCAGTGAGTCATTCTCTAACCTAGTTCATTTCCTGACAGCGCATTCCCCAGAGAATGAGATTGGGGATCGTCTTCCATGACACCATCCACTACGACGCCTAGATAACGGCCTAGATAATTATAGATAATATTTAGCATAGGTTTATGACGTAATCGATTTCATAATTATTTTCCAATTCATAATTTCGATTTGTTGCCCGAATTCTTTAAATATTCGTTCCTTTAACGAATTGTAATAAAAATAATAAAAATTAGCTCATTTATTATTCATCTCAAGAACGTCACCTTAACTAAAACGTGAAAGTAACCAATCGCATAGCGTCTTTCTCTCGACTCCGCCTTAATTCTTTCGTATACGCCCTCCTTCGCGCTTGAATTGTTACAGCGGTAACTTTAATAAGACGTCGGCATATTTATCAATTTTATTAAAAATTCGTAAAAAATTTTCGAAGTTTTACTACTTAATTATAAAAAGGACATTTTCAGCTTTAATTATGAAAAATTCTTTTATCCGTAGATTTTTTTTCGTTATGTATAAAGACTTAAAGAATTCGATATGTAATTTTCCGGGAAGGAATTGAACGAATTAATTAAATTTAACGAATTAAATTAAATTAATTTTTTGTGCAGAAATTAGATTTTTTAAATTATCCGAAATGAGAGGAATTTTTATTCTTCGAACGAAATTAAAACAAATGATCAATTTTTAAAGAAGTTACGCACCAAACATTAAGCCGCGGGAATGTAATTTCCATTAATGCACGCAATAGATTTGTCCATAACAAAAATTCCGTTTATAATAAATTTGGTATCCTTAATTAGCTATTTAGATGGCGTAGAATTATTAAAGCTTCGTTTAGTAATAATTAAATTATTTAATAAAAAACAGATGTAGAAAATATTGGACTAGACATTTTGGAAGAAGCACAGAGCAAATAAATTTATGTATTAGCATCCGTATGCCCTATTTAGATACGACGCAGCTCCTAAAGCGACGTGGAGAGTGACCGCCATATTGAACATGCAAAATCTTCAGCACAGAATAAGAATAGCGACGATAATTAATAAAGGAAATTTACGAATAAAGTGGAATTTTCAAGAAATGAAAACGATTAAAATGAAATTCGAAAAATATAAAATGAAAGAAAAGATAAATGTGGAAAGAGGAGAAAGCAGTGAAAACTTTCACTCGGATGTAGAATGCATCACTAAAGAATGTCAGAAATATCACGAATAAGGTTTAAAAACTGATAAAAGAATGGGAAGAATATTGAAGAAAGGATTTAATTGTTAGAGAAAAGAAGCCAGCTTACCTTTAACAGTCGAAGGGTCACGGATGATGACACGTCCGGGGTCAAAGTATCCTTGGCCCAAACTGTCTCAAGGTGGGTTTTAGCTGTGAGTGTGTATGTGTGATCCCGTACCTGGCTACCATCTGGTCCATACCGACAGTAGAAGAGAAAGGACACGGGCTTTCATCTGTCCGTCACTAATATGGTTGCCGCATTTGTAGACCGAGCATGCGCAGATGATGCTGTCTGCAGTGGGTGACGCAGGTTTTCGAGAATTAGATCGATGGATGCAGCTTGGTCGTCATTGAACGTTCCCCACCCGCCGTTATGACCCCCTTTATTTATATCATTCTCTACTCTTGCCACGGAGTTTTCGTACCAATTTTACAACTGCCTCCACCACTCCTACATCCTAATGAATCCGTTATTAACCCGTGCGAAAAGTACGATTTTAAAATATACCCCCGATGTCCGAGTACGTTAAATTTTTCCACCATCTACTTCTGCTTTCTATCCGATACGTTGGGGAGGAATCAACGACATTTGCAAAGCGTAACAACTTTACAAATGATGTTGAGGGATTTTCAAAGATGGCGACGGCTTCCTGACAAATACGATCGATGAAGAACAACATGTATGGAGTTGAAATAGCATCACTTACCTTTACTTTTGTATACGGTAACGTTGATCGGGGTGGGTTTTAGTCGATGCTTCTTCCAATCTAGTCGATAGGGACATGTTAAACTTACACTAGGAGGACTGGCGATCTGACGTTAAGTGGTTTGTCACAAACATTGTTGAAAGCCGCTTCATATGAAGATCCGCTTGGAGTATTCTGTGAGCACATCCGTTGCTGATCGTACCGCTGCGATGTCGCAAATGGCTGTTGAAGAAGCTGGTAACCTAGGTAACAGGCGGTGGATTATGCTAATGGGTGGGTGCGCAGTCACGTTTCTACGCATCTTCTGTGACGTATCAGTGAAGAGGGAAGGGAACGGGGGAGAGAGGTCCGTCTGCAGTTTGTCTCCCCGGGTCCACCCTTGCGACTTTCGGACAATTGTTAAATACTTCCGCCTTTAGCGGTCACTGAACTAAAAGTGTAAATCCCCAGCCATGACGTCACGGATATCACACAGGAATTTCCCTCCCATGGAAACTTTCCTACCGTTTAATTAAATTCGACTTTTAATTCTAATTATTTCCATTTCAATCTTTTTGAAAAAATTTCAAAAATCTTTCTTCTTCGCTCGTTGTTTGATAGAAACGAATTTTACGATAACTCATAAAGTAAATACCATCTCCCACTCTCTTGGATGTATAACACGATANCCATTATTGTCTTTGGACTGATCCCTTCGATGTTTGCACGTCATTAAGTAGTTGATTGTGTTTTTCTGTAAGACGTTTCTCGGAATTATAGCCTGCAGACAACCGCCTTCACTTCACTTCTTTTACTTCTGACCTCGCATTATCATTAAGTGGTTGACAGATTGATTATATTTGAATAAAACAAGCGGATAAAAAGATCATCCTTCTTCCAATTCACTCCATTTTTGATCTCTTCCTCTTCTCTCCACGTATCCTAACCTAGGCTTAAATACAGAAAAGAGCCAGAAAACGGGATGAGAACTGAATTATATCAAGAAACATATTTATAAAACAACTTCTCCCGCTTAAATTATAGAATAAAGCGGAAGATAAATCGATTTTTCTTTTAAATTATCTTAATAATTAATAAACATTTGCAGTTAGAAGATGTAGTTAAATGTGAAAGGAGGTTAATCAAATTTCTTAAGATGTTACTCTTTTTGATACATTAAAATATTTATACAATTTATTAAATAATTCAGTCGACAAATTCGCTTCTTCTTCTTGGATGCGGAGGGAAACTGTTTTATTTCTGTGCGGAATCGTCCAGAGATTAAAAAAATATATTTTAGATTCTGCATATAAATTCATAGTTAAAACGTTGGTGAAGCAATTACTAGATTAATTTTTAAAATTAATTAAGTTCTTAAGTACGGAATTATAAGTTATTATTGTTCAATTAGTTTGTTTCTCTTACGGAATTCAAGTGAATATCCGCCGTTATCGTCGATAAGATGCTGAACTTACGCTTTACTTTTGGTTTATCTCTTTAAAATTTAAATAAAAATTAAAAATATAAGTCTTATAGTTATTAAATATCAAATTGAGAAGCGGAGAAATATAGAGAAAATAAGATAGCCATTGTTTTAAATTTCAAACTTCGAATCAGAAGTGGATAAATCGCACCAAGTTACAATTATTTCTAACATTAACCTTTAAAAATACATAAAAATTTCTCTGGTGACGCGTTAAACATAAGAAAGTAAGAAGGATAACGATCCATAAGCTTAATTCTACTTAATCCCAGATGTAGCATCATCCTGTTCATTATCCAAAACCACTTTACAAGACGTTACTCCTCATATAAACCCTAACAAATTTTTGTTTTACGCATTAATTGTAATGAATATGCATCGCTAGATCAGTACAGGAATCGTAACACGACTAAGAAATTCATAAAGTTAAACGTTACGCTAGCAAGTGGACAAAGAAGAAAGAGAGTAACGCAGAAAATTTGAATTAATTAAATCACGTGTTTATTAAAGAAGATGTTTAGATGTCGGTTGTTACATACAGTGTGTTTAATTGTTTAGTTGGGGGATTGTTTTATCGGTTTTGTCGAATTTCTTCCAAGTAGAATTTTGGCAAAAGTCATTTAGAATAAGAAAAAGAGAAAACACAATCTAAATTTATAATTAATTCAACTCGCAGATGGAGATAATTAAGTCAAGTAAACGCTTTTTGTAAAAGAACAATTAACGGATTAATGCGCCTTTCTAAAATTGTTTTAGAAAGTAACGCCGTTGTCACCCGCTCTCCCGTCCGTACGTCCGTTATTTTAGCTTTAATCTAAGAAATTAAGAGTTTCTAAGTTATTCGAAATATCGTATTGAAAGCCTCATAAATGGCATAAATATATTCATGCCAGGAATGATTCATTTTAAGAAATCTGAACTTAAAAATTCTTCAACTTCCGGATCAAAATTAGATAATTTTCCAATCAGCCTTTGTGTAAAGTGACGGACTAAATTTGTTTTCTTGCGAACGATGATGCATTGTTGCTTTCCCGTATCAAATGAGAAAATAATTGTTTTAAAAAGCGTTTCCGTCATCGTATATCCGTCCGTTCGTCATTTAAGGTTATCATCTTTAGATAATTAGTTTTGTAAATATTAAATTGATGAAAAACAAGACTAATTTTTGGTTAATCTTAATGTAATAACGGATTAAATTGGTTTAATATTCAGATTTTTAAATAGTGCAGTTGTATTTTCAACGAAATCATTTAAGAGAGTCTCGCCTCAATCGTTCATCCGTCATCTTTCCTATAAAATCCCAATTGATATTTCGATTTAACTTTACAACGTTAGTAAATGAATAAGATTAAGTTTTATCTTATCTCTGGATAACAGAAGGATAAATACTAACTTAAATTATTCTCGTATAACAGATATCGACTACAGACAATTTAGGCCGCTTCTATGTTGATTTTCATACAAATTTCTCGTGAATATACGTACTTATACAAGTATAAATCCGCGATTAGAAGATGAAATGGTTAAAGATAGGTCATATCCGGATCAATTCTTGGATCATAAACTCTGTCCTGCAACACCTCTTGACTTTATTTACGTCATCGCTAACCCCAACACGGGTTACAATACGTTATGATGACGTAAATCAGAACGGGAGCGGAAGGAGAACCACGTTAACATCACTTTAGTGCAACCGATTGGGACGTTCTAGTGTGACGTATCGAGCGGAGAAAGGTTAGATTTTTGAGTTAAAGTGTTAAGATTAAAGGACCCGAGATGGAGGAGAAAGTCGGAAAGTGAGAGAAGAGGTTAACCCCGCTTATGTTACAGGTGTTATGGTAACACCTACAAAGAATGGGGATTTTAAAAGTATTAACAAAGTAGATTATAGCAGGTGAGCGTGGAAGGATGCGGGACGGGTTAAAAGATAAATATTTTACCAACGATACCACAACATCTGTCCGATCACGAAGCAAAAACGGAATAAAAGTGTAAAATGCGGCAGTAAATATCAATTTAAAATCTACAGTTAAAGTCGTATATCTAATATGTGACAGGGACACGGTTTGCAGGAGAACGTGACAATGGTCAGCTAGTCCCGAGGGACCATCTTGTCCCCACTTATTGTTATTTATAGTGTAGTCGGCACGGGTGAGATATTCGATAGAATAAGTATGGAAGAGTTTTTCAGTTCGGGGGGGGGTGATGCGTTCTACGTCCTCTTCCTAAGGGAATATTTCAGTTCGTGGCCAAAATTGGCCCGGGAGTCGCGGGATTATTGTCTGCAGGTGTCGTAACCGGAGATTATATTCCGTCCTCTCGATTTACAGGTAGAAAGTGGGTTATATATCAGCCAATAGAAGTCGTCCCCCGTGTGTCCAGATTCGCCTACACGTGCATCGTGCCTTATTTAGCTCCTCTAACATACTTTACTACTATAAAACGAAACGCTTCCTCTTCTTATATTCTCCTTTATTTGCTTGAATTTTAAAGATTTATAACTTTTCTAGGTGAAAAGAAGATTAAAACTGTAGCGGGATGGAATTTACCCATTTAACTTCCTTCTTCCTTCTATTGTTTCTAATTTTTCTTCGTGTTGTCGTCGATTTAACTTCGTTACTACTATTGTTCCCGTCTCCTCGATAGTTTAATATCAAAATGGATCTTATTACGTGTTGTTTCCTTTATTTTTAGCACTTGTTAGAGCGTAACAACCTTAATTTAACTAGGATGAGTGTTAGAGCATGGAGCGCTCCGCGTAATTTTTCCGTATACCTACAAAGTTAAGGTATGTTGTACTTTTTCTAACGCTTCTATCTCTTGTTTCGCTTTATTATATCGTAATTTCTAATTAAATTTGTAATTTTTCGACTTTTTTCTCGCGAACGTAACTTTATTTCGTATATTTTCTGCATAACAATCTTCCCACTAAGTGCTCCGATGGCTTATCAGTTTCGGACGTTTCCTGATTGTTGTTCGGGATGTTGTCGATGATTTTTCACGTGTTGTATTGCACGCGTGTTTTAGCGGGAGTAGGAAGATGAGGATGGAAATATTAAGTGATGCCGGAGATGATGCGGACGATTAGAGATTGATAGAAGAGAGAGAGAGAGAGAGAGACAGGGAGAGAGCTTGGAGAAAATCATGACACGGGTTATACAGAACAAAGAATCATCCTCGGCAGAAGAACCTAGACCGAGGCGGTGTTGTGACACGTCAACCTGTCGAAATTGATCGATCACCGTTGATCGATATTGTTTGCCTGGAACAAGACCTTGTTAGGGGAATCTATTGTAGTGCAGATCGAGGGGGGGATGGTAGTGTTAACAAGAGAGCAGTCGAGTCCCGGCCCGGCCGTATGGACGTTCGTGAAAAGTAGAGATTGGGGATTTTTTTCCTCCTCTCTCTCTCTCTCTTTCCGATGCCAAAGACTGGAATTCCGAGTTGGAAACAAGATGGAATGTCGTGTCGGATGACCGGAGTTTTTCAAAGTGGCAGGCCTAGCACTCGGACGCGCTTCTGGTCATTGTCTGAGATGTAGTGTAATTAAGGACAACACGACGACAAAGTTGCTGTCAGAAGTTGGAGCATCTAAAGATTTCTACCAATTAGTTATTGAAGGATGAGTCCGGGTGGAGTATCTCCCCCTCCCTCGCAGCTCCTTCATTGTGTGTTGTTATTGTGGTTGTTGTTGTTGGTTTTGACAAGATGACTGTATTATACGGATAGAACACAATCTTGTCTACAATCTAACGTCTGGTAACTACAAAAAACAAAAAAAAAAGGCTCCAAATTACGCTTAATTTGACAAGTTCTTAATCCCGTCGCTACGGATATTAAGGCTCGACAGATGCTTCGATTAAATAGAAAATAATGCTCAGAGATTAAGATTTGCAAAGCAAAGCTTATAATTGTATAGATACGAAGGTTATGCAGAAATTCTAAAGAAAAATTTGCTCCTAATTTAAATAGAAAAACAAAGAATTGTGTCTCTTGTACGGATGTTAAAATTCAGATTAGTCTACCTTTTTTGGATTAAAAAAAAAAAAACAATTTATAAAAGCTTAAAACTTATCAAATATTAAAGCCAAGACTCGAATATGTTATTTTTTTAAATATTAAAACCTAAAATTACGTTATTTCCTTAGCTATTAAACTGAAAATTACGCCTATAGATTCTCGTACGCGAGGCTTTACTACCGGAATCATTATAAACATGTAAACATTATAGACATATTAAGGCTAAAAATTATATATTTTAAAAATAAATTATACACTGTAAAGATTCGTCTATATTTCTATACAAGTTAAAATTTCTAATCTTTAAGGATATTAAATCACCGTTGAAATCAAGAGTAAGAACTGCATTAACAAAAGGGAAAATCGGATATTTGAGCCGCAAATCAAACAAAAATAATAATAATGAATTTAAAAACGGCGTATATATTTTGAAGGCAAATCTTGTATTATGTATGAGCTTCTGGCAGATTTCGAAACAATCATTACTCTGTAATTTTTTCCAAACTTTCCTTAACACATTTAAACTGTCATTAGTGAAGAGAAGAATGTCGACTCTCGCCTTTTTTTTTGCCTGAATTTTTGTATAAATATATTTTCCAAGCATATAATTCCCTTTCTTTTATATTCTACATCAATAACGCTCGTTTCTCGCCAAACATTTATAACTGTAACAGCAAATAATTAAAGATGATACCGCATCAATTTCGTTACTAAAGTAGCATTCTAAGCTCAATTATAAATTATAAAATATATATATATATATATGTTCTGGAAGAAGAATTTTATAAATATAAATTACAATTTTAAGGCATTTTTAACGTATTTCTTATAAATTTCATTTTTTTTTTAATGCTTCCATTTGGTTTAAAATTTAAAGTAGAAGATGGGAAGTAATTCGTTTAACTGATTATGCGATAGAATAGAGCAAGACATATAGCGAATTAACTTCGATACAACGCAGAAAAAGCTAGGCAACAACACAGGAAATAAGCCAAACATATTGGATACAACATATCAAAAGATTAGACAACAACAACATATCTAACAAAGCTAATCTAATCTCGTTACGACACCCGAAAAGTTCGGAAACATTAAGTGAAAGATAAGCAGTTTGGAAGACAAAACGGTAAATATAATCCGTAACAACGTCGTAAGATTAGAAACAACACACGAAACAACACGTAAATGTGCAACAGGAATTCGCTTAACACATTTAAATGACACGGGGGTTAGGCTGGTCGCTAGTGGAAACAATTGGTTTATGGAGGAAGAGATTTGTAGAAGGGGTGAAAAATTAATAAAATAGGGAAAAAATGGGGAAGGTAACAACATCCGACACGACTTTCTTACGACATCAATCGATCTATGGACGTCTCTCTCTAGGTGGTTCCTCATATTCATGTAAGTTTAAAGAGACCACGCAGAGATTTTGTGTCTGGAAGTTTTCCACCCTCCTACTCGCAGATAACATCTATCTAAACGTGCTCCCGGGCTATTTTCCTATCATTTTTGGGGGCATTTACGATCGAGAATCCCATTTAGAGCTTCTCCCACACCGTTATAACGACGTAGCAATGTAGAGAAAGAATCGTGCGTAACTAAACCAAACGTAACACTAGCAATCTTCATTGTTTTCGCCCGTATCTGATAGGGAATGACCTAGTAATCCGGGTCTCTCTAATCCAGTTGTCTGTAGCTCTAATCAGCTTAGATGCCGACGTAACGTCACACTAACAAGTGATGCCAGATATTACAATGGTTGGTGTAGAAACAAACATCCTATCGATCTTTACAGAGGGGGACCAATGTGCCTTAACGTTAAAACTGATCAAACACGAGAGCCTACTCGACCCCTCGCACGTGGTTTAACTGAATATTCTCCTCCGAGAGTTGCCTTCTACCATTTCTATAAATTCCGAATGACGTATTTAATCTCGAGAGGTGAGGGAAAAGAGATGCTACCTCTAATGATGGCATAATTACGTTTAGGACGTCTAACGCCAACTACAAAATATAATTGAAGAGCTTATATGACTTTTAAACAAAGATCCAAATTATTCTTATTACTTTCAACGAATGAACTAATTCTTATAATTGAAAATGAACGTTCAATGCCAAGTAAACGAATTTAAACTATTTTTACTCACTTTAAAAGAGTTAAACTGTTAAAAAGAAGCATTAAAAAATTCCTAACGCCAAGTGTAAGTGGCAATTTTTACAAAAATTAGAATTATATGACGAATTTTTAACTAATTTTAGCCCTTTATAATGGCTAAAATCTAGAAATAAGACAGAAAAACGACTTAAAAATTTCATAATTTACAAATAAAGCGCCAAGTAGAAAGTGAAAACGATGCACAATTCCACCTCGACAAGGAAACGAGGGATTATTTAAAAATTTTAAACAGTATTTTACTTATTTTTTTTAAATATTTAATAGAGAAATAGAGTTATATATAATTCTCATATATAAAATTATAGTATAAAAAAAACCCGAAACGACTTAAGCAATTTATAAGAAAAGAAGAGAAGATGCAATGCTACATGATGAAATATAACTGTTATTTTTTCAATATGGAGAAGAGCATTAGCTTAGAATCCCATTAAGCGAGATGATATGCTAATTAAAATTTCCATGGTTAAGGAAGGAAGAGAGTAAAGAGTTATACAGTCCCTGATCGAGTATCGACTTTCGTTAATGCTTCCACTTGATATAATTATTAAGAGACGTAAGAGAATATCCGATATTGAATAATCAATAATCGATGCTCTTCACTCTTTACTTGATATATATATATTTTAAATATTTACGAATGTTAAAGTGAATTTCGTAACTGAAATAACAGAGAATATATAACAAAAAAACACGCTGCTACTAACAAGGATGCACCGTAACAATCTAAGAAATAAAAACTTTATCCGATAGTTGGAAACAACGACTTGATAAGCAGAATTTCTTGAAGTTTTTAGCTTTATTTTTAAATAATATTTTACTTTTTTTTTAATTANAATGAATATAAAAAAATAAGATGTGCCTATTGTGTACAGTGTACTCGTTTCTACTTCCAATTTTCGCAGTATGCCTATAAATAAAAATACGTATATATTAATATCGTGGGAAGGAGACAATTTGCTGTACAAAAATGTTTGGAGGATTGTCCTCCGTCCCTGTGGATCAAGTGAGCAACATACACTAGCATTAAAAACATTTTTAGTATCCTTCATATAATAAATTTAATTCATAGGATAAAGAAAGTCGACGTAAACAAATACAAAAATCGAATTTCCTTTTCAGATCCATAAAAGAAAATTGAATATTAGAAATATAGATAAATATATTCAAATTCTTAGTATCCTACCTTCAATACTTTATATAGCTTGACTGATTAACGTGTAACAATACATCTTCAGTTAAGTATACAATTCCAAAGATTTGATTTTCTGGAGAGTTTTAAGATAGAAATATTATTATTTGTTGCAATTGCTGCACTGCACTGAAGGCATTTCAATGTACCATTCAAATTCATTCAATATTTCTTATAACACCAAAATTTTCTCTAAAAAGTCGATAAAATAAATAAAAGTATTTATATAATTTCTAATATTCAATTAAAAAAGATTTTTTTTTTATTTTATCACTTCTTAAGAGGTATTTTTATATATGGAATGAACTTTAGTGGTATATTGAAATGCCTTTAATTAATACGTTATGCAACAAATTCAAACAATATCATCTCCAGAACTCTCTAGAAATTTAAATCTTTGTAATTGTATGTTTAATTGGAGAAGCATTGTTTAACGTCAAACTAATTAGTCAGAGCCCAAACAAAGATAAAAAACCAAATTTTTCTTAAATATATTCTCAATTTCGAACACTTATAAGTAAATGGAGATTTCATTATTAACATATTAAAGATAATTATTTATTTTATTAACTTTAGAAAGACTTTTTGTATCCAACAGTACTAAATAATAATAATAATGTACTTAAAATATAATTTTTAAATATAATTATAGTTATAGAAGTAATTTTAAAAAGTCTTTATAATCTAATTAAGATCTTCGAAAACGTATTTATACAAAAATAATTTTATTTACGACATGGCGTAACGCAATTCAGACGAATTCATTTAAGATAATGCGCGGATAAATCTATCAATTTTTACTTTAAATGTCTCGAAATTATGCTAATTAAATCTATGAAGAGACGTCAAAGTTTCCTACACGTGGTCAACACGTTTAAACGTAATTTTCTTTCAAATTATTATTTTTAATGCGATAAATTTGAATGAAAAGTTGAGTAACTTTAAAGAGAGGAGGATTTTAAAGCGACTAATTTTAGAGAAGAATATGACCAGAAAGAATCGAGAAAGAAGAGTAAATATAAGAGGAAGATGTTCACCAAATAAAATTCCATCTTTGTAAATTTCTCATTACATAAATATCCGAATAATGCAGGTAGTAATCTCTCCTTCACTTCTGGAGAGGATCAGAGTTGAGCATTGTAGAAGTATTATCTTCTCGCTACGGGTTATTCTTTATAGAACAAAATAAAGAACACCTGTAGCATGGGGATGCGTTAATTTGTCGTCTTGCGATCTTTCTTCCCTTTCAAATTCGATTAGTCCTATCTAGTAACGCCAGGTGGAAATGACAAGCCGATATTTTGTATCAAACTCGCCAAGTTATGTTTTTGTCACGATTGAATTTATTTTTGCAACTAATGATCTTGTTTTGATAAACGATATTATGTTTAAGTAATTTTCGAACGTTATCAAAATGGGGTATGCCTTATATCCTCTTTTGTTACTGATAATAAATGATAACTTTTTAAAGTATGTAACTACCTTTAATACCTTAAGTAGTAATACGTTATTAATTTTTTCTTCTTCTTGTTATAAGTTTTCTTTCTTTGGCTAAAATAATGGATATTTTAATTTTCTTAATCTTTAAGGGTTCTCTATTTTTTACTTTTTTAAAACTATTTTATATTTTTATTATCAGTAANTATTTTTTAATGTAATTTTGTATATCTAAATTTATTTTTGGCTAGAATGAAAAATTGGAAAGGATTTTTGAGTAAAACTCTCTCTCTCTCTCTCTCTCTCTATGTCTAAGTGTAACTCTGTACAAAAATTATAATTGAATTTTATTTATTTACCGATTGTACCTGTATCAATATTTAAATAGGATTATAATTTATTGATTTATCTTATTAAACGTCAGGTTGCCGTATTTGCTCGTATAATTAGGATTGACTGTGTCTGTAGATACCGCAGCACAACCTCAACACAGTAGAGAATGCTACACGCTCCCATCTTCGGGGGTTGAATTTAGTGACGTCGTCGATGTGACAGTAATTCCCACTTGATAAACGAATTCAATATTCTCACCAGCAACCCCTGTTTCTTCTGTTTCCTTCATTATTTAATATATTTTACAGTGAGCATCTTCAAATATTTGCATAAAGGGGGTTTTGTATATATAAATACTAATATATATATTTTTTAATAGGGGAGATTTGCATTAGTTGCAGACTTTTAAACTTCTTAATAAACTTCTCCTACATTTATCTAAGAAGAGTTGACTCCTAGAAGAGACATTGTTTAATCAGAGTAGTTTACTCGCTCCGCCCAGTTCGTCATTACTTTTCATGTTCTGTTTTATTGACATATACAGATGGTGTCGAGTGGATCGAACAAACACATTTTCGAATTTATACTCGAACAAGACAAGAAATTCGTCTCTTCTTTAACTTATTTTTCCTGATAACTTCATCCCTTCTTCAATTATAAACTGCTTTTTGGACATTGAACACACTAAAAATACAATTTTACTGCTTGAAAGGGCGAGGAAATTGTGTTGTTTCGATGAGGTATGAGGTGAGAATCGAAATTTAATGTAGGCTTACAGGAATTTCATAATAGGAAAGTGCATTAACGCGCTTAAAGAAAGGAAAACAAACAAACAAAAAAAAGAAACGTTCTATCGAGAATTGATACAAATGAGGAAATTACTGCTAAATTTCCTTCTGCTGTATTAAGAATTGATATTGTTGAGGAGCGTGTAGAAGTGAGAATGAGGGCGAGGAAGATGCTGTATCTAAAGTAAGGATAAGGAAATTGTACTGTAGAGAATGCAATTGAGAAAATGTGATGTATAATTAATCAATGTAGGCGAGTGGTTGGTAATAAATACGAAGAGAATGCAATATCGGAAATGTGTGAGGAAAGCGCAATACTATGAATTGATACCGGCGAGGAAAGTGCAATATCGAATATTCAAGTGAGGAAATACAATATCGAGAGCTGATACGCGTGAAGATAATTCACTACAGAGGATAGAATTGAGAAAAATCAATACAGAAATTAAGCTGTCGAGGAAATGAATATACAGAATTAATACAGATGAGGAAATATAATTTTTGGAATCGAAACAAGTGAGGAATATATAGATTTAACGTAATTTAGATATTTTACAAATTTAGCATCAAAAATGGAATGAGGAAGCGTGTCATTAGTTATGTATTATTTGAGGAAAAGTTGTTGTAGATGTATTTGTTAAAAAAATGTAATATTGAGAATTGATGCAGATGAAGAAGAGTGATAGAAATCTGTTTATTAAAGAGAAGATAATACGCAGATAGAAAGGTAAGAGGACGAGGATGTATATTAAAGAGAGGACTTTCGGTTGGCACTAGAAGTAAAGTGGGTTGATGCAGTGGAGTGAGAGACAAAATGAATTTTTCAATTAGCCCTTAGCTGGTCAACTTGACGGATGATGTAATTAACATTCCACTCGGGGTTTGCGAAGATCCACCGAGGGAGGGGAGGCAAAAAAACGTCTAGACATCGATCTTTAGTCGGGGGAGTAAACAGCCTTCGGGGCTCGTAAAGACCAGACTTGATATCGAACTCGTTCGATAGCCTACTTTATACCGAGTGATAATAGTTCCCTCTTGTAATTCGATGCCTCCGAGTGTTTACGTCCCTCGACTCTTCTCTTTCAAATCTTCCATCGACCATTAGTGATGCTACCTTGACGCTCCTATCTCGATTTTAAACTTCTATTTAACGTAAGACATTTATTTATTTATTTATTATGAGTTTTAAGTTTCTCTATAACATAGAACGATATGTTATTTCGACTCGGATGGCCGAAATTCTTACCCCGATTTAATGAAGTTATATCGATTCACCTCATTTATACGGAAGTGTGGAAGCTTACACCTCGATTTAACGTCGATTGATATTCACTTACGTGTTTACTAAATTCGTTTTCGGCCATATATCTCGAAATACAGAAGTGAAAACCCGATCTAACGCTCTGTAGTATTTATTTCTAAATTTTCTAAGTCCGTATTTTATCCACACGCATCGAAATAAGTCGATTTAAATTTTGTTTTAACTTATAATAGCAACATTACTCCATTTTCTAGCCATATAACCCCGTTTAACGCCTACTCGTACGTATTGTTATAAGTAAACGGCGAAACCTCGATTTAACACATAGCAGCGATTTACTTTCCCCTTTAAACATTGGCTATTCCTAGAGGAAAGAGTAGTATCGAAATCAAAACGGGATATAGTTAAACTGGGACTTTTAATGAAAAATAGATGGAGACGTAAATATTATAAAGGGGAGAGCGTGATGTTGATTGATATCTAAATTATAAAATTTGTAACTGAGTAAACTATCCGCCGCGTATTACTGTGCAGTAAATTGTTCGATCACCCAACACTCGAATTAGCATATTTATTAAGAATATTCATAAACAGAATCGATCTTCGGAGTTATTACTCGATCGCAATATACGTCGATAAAACGTCACACACGACACAGAACACTTTAAAGATCCGAAAGGAGACTTAATTCTTAACGGACTTAATTCTTAACGGACGAGGTAGAAATGCCATCACCAAAACGGGTTGCGAGTAATCGAGGGCGAATACTATCGTCGATAACAACAAACACTTCCCGTAGCAGTTTCGGGATAGAAGGGGGAAATCCTCTTTCGAAACACGTGATAGTTGACGTCATTGAAACTGTAGCCTTTATAATGTACGACACTATCCAACACGGCAGATCCTCAACCTCATTACGGACTGTGTGACGTCAACACTTATAGTAATTGGCGCACATCCCGGATTTGATACGGTCGGATTAAAACATCCCCTTTATAAATATCAAACGGAGTAATGACTCGTTTGACCGACATAAATTGTTAATTATCGTCTTAGTAAAGGTGAAGTTTATTGTAGAATCGAGTTGGTCAGTTGGTTTCTCGCAGGGGTAGACATAAAATTTAATCTTTTATAAGGTATCCCAGAAGATAATGGTTGTCGCAATCATTAAAGAAGTAGATGTGACATAAATCTAGCAATCAGGAAAAGGATTTTGTGGTAGACGTCCTACACTCCATACTCTAGACTATGGAATAGGTCCACCGATAATCCATGCGACATATCCCATGGGATAGTAGGAATTCCCTAGAGTAGGCGTCAGGTGGTTGAGGCTATCGTTCCATTCATCTTGTGCCAGTCGAGTGCATGATGGGAAGAGAGATTTCTCATCTCTAAACCTTTGTGCAATATATACAATTGCAATAGAGTACGACGCCATAATAAATGGTCATCTATACATTATCGCGTAGGCATAACGCCGTATAATTATAACTGCTTGTGTTTGAATTTTTTGAAAGGAAAATATAGCTAATAATAATAAAAATAACGCCATTGTATGTACCACTTATTGTCATAATAAACAAGAAGGCAATTGATCAAGGACGTGCCACAGAGGTGCAGTTTTGGAGAGTGATTGTTATTTAATGCTGAAGATGCTTTGTAATTTTATTTGTAGGCAGTATATAGATGTTATGTGATGATTAATAAGTCTTTTCTTTGTTTTGGGTAGCTTATATGGTCGTAAAATTATACATTCTTAATGAAGTTATCTATACGAAATTCTTCTGTGATGAGGAAATTTCTGAGGTGACGTACTTTGATGATACTATACTATACTTAAATCGAGAGTTAATTTAAATTTAAAGATGAATATAACTTATAATATTAAAAGTTTATCATCATCTTTGTGTTTAAAACTTATAAATAAAGCTGTGATGTAGTTGATTTATCGAGTGATGATAACGTATCATCCTTGTAGAAAGGTCATCTTAGAACAGAAATGGAACGAAATCATCATCATTAACCTATATTTTTGATAATTGAAAAATATTTTCTCATTAAATTTTCTGTAAAAATTGCCTTTTTGAAGAAAAATTTTACTTATTCTTAAGAAAATGATGACTTAGTGTGTGAAATTATAAAATTAAGCTTAAGAAAATATTCGTTCATAAAATTAGTGATTCTAATCGTCATTTATATATAACATTAAGAAAAACTAGGACAAGAACTAGCCTCTGATTTATCTTTTTACGAGTCTACTCACGATTTCAACTTTGTCAACAGAACGACATTAGAATAAAATGTCTAGAAGATGCTGGAAGAGGATGGAGCAGATAGTTTTATTACAGTCGTAAACCACAAAAAAACGAGTCAAAATTAGTATGTAGCGTAGTGAAATAATCAAAAAACAATTTTTTTTTATCAATAATTCAATCTTATTTATAAAAATATTTAATAATTACTCAATAACTGAATTATATATATTTTTTAAAATTCATTTGTATAAGAGTACGGAGAAAATTCTTAGATTCATTCATTCGTACGGTTACAAAAAATTGAGAATTTTAGTTTTCAAATTATAATTCTGGCAGAAAATAGAATTTAGATTTTATTCTTGAGAGCATTCATCAAGATTATAATTAGTTGAAATTAGTGCGAAATCAAGATGCTTTAAAAGAAATTGGAGAAGGAACAACAAGAGTAGAAGTAAATCTTATTGATTGATCTGTACTGATGTTTAAGAGAATTTAACACCATTAAAATTGTTTATATGAATATTAATTGATCAGAATTTAGATTTTTTTAAAGATATTTCATTAAATAAAGAAAGAGAATACAAGAAAAATGGAGGTTAACATTTCTATTTTTAAACAAAATACAACTACGTTTTTAGATTTAAATTACACAAATAGTCGAAGATAGGAATAATTTCTAGGTAATTTGATAATGAAAACAACATCTGGATATTTTATAGATCCGAGAACACAAGTTCTATTAGCCAAAAAAATTGCACACCTCAATCGGTCATCAATGGTTGTGGATGTAAATCCAATTAACAATCTCGGGGATAGTTAAGATGGCTTCCTCTAACGGGGAAGGTAAACAATTGACAATTAGTGTAAGTGATCTAATGACAGCATCCTGTTAATGATAGAGGTTTTGAAATTTTGTTACAATCGATGCTTTCTTCAAGAAAATCGTCCCGAAAAGTAAACATTTTGTAGCATTTTATGTATTAACAATAAACGAAAAGTTCCAGATTTGAGTCAATTCATTCTAAATTTTACAATTTCGATTAAGTTAAAATAAAAATTTAACTAATATTTACCAAGAGTCTACTTGTTATTCTTCGGAAATGTCTGAAGCGACTCCGCATTTCAGATGAGAATTGTAGGGGAAGATGGGGCAAGATGAGAACGTTAAGGTTTAAGGTTTAAATAGTCATAAGATGACAACCACTTTGATGAATAATTTTTTTATTCTCAGCAACCACAACATTTGGTAATATATAATGCAAAATTTAATTTTTGAAAAAAGGTTTTTAAAAACAAGAAAATTTAATATTTTAAAATTATATGTAAATTGTACCATCTTGCCCCACCCATGGGGTAAGATGGGGATATTATTTTTATAAACAAGAAGGACAAATTAAAATGGTTAAACTGTCGTTTTCTTCAATATTGGCACAAGAACAATGTGCCTATTTAGCACAACGGCTACATTTAGCCCAACTCTCTGTAGATACAGAGTATAACCCTCCACAATAGAGGCATTCTGTGTCACTTGTCTTTTGTTTCTTGTTAGGCCGACCTTTGCTGAAGGGGCCTGTTTGTCTTTAGTGCAGCAATAAAGTCTGCCTCCAAAAATTCTTTTGGATTCATAGGCCATATTCATGGTCAACCTGAGGCTAGACGGGTACCCCATCTTGCCCCAACGTACACTTTTCATACTGACTGCAAACACAGGTAAACTTCATTTCAAAACTAAGCAATTACAGTCTTAAAAGTTACTTCGAATACCATAATATCTTCATGTAAAAGGTAATGTAAAAGTTCATAATGATACTTACCTTGTAGAAACTTTGTAGCAGGCGTAAAATTAGATGAAGTATTGCTGAAACATGGAAAACTTTCTTGCTTCCAAACAAAGAGAGCGATTTGGATGTTCTCTTGTCCCATGATCCCTTTTGAGATTGACATTTAGTTCCCCAAATAACTGCTAGATAAAATCACATTAACCACAAATAAACAGACGTCCCCGTCTTACCCCATGACTCCATCCTTCACCACCTTTCCCTATAGGCCTACTGATATTATCTATTTTACTTATTATTAAAACTTTAATTAAACTAATATAAATATAAAATTGTTAATTAAACAACAGATAAATGAATATTTTCTTTAGTAACTTGTTTAATAATTCAGATAACTTTTTACATATTTTTGAAGGATTTATCGAGTAGTTAATGTGAGGTACAGTACAGTACAGTACATTAAGGCTATGTGGGCCGGCCACAATTATACTCATTAGGGTCTGACCCGTAATGGGGTCAGTCGAGGGGTGGGAAATAGCATCTCGACTCGTAAATTATGAAGTTTTTGTATTCGAACTCGGATCCTACGTGATGTTAGGAAGGTTCTTTACTGCGTGACCATCTGTTCAACATTTGAAGGAAAATAACAAAAATCCTCTAGAAAAAATTAAATTAATCGTTTCAAAATGTTTTTAAATAATATTTTTTACAAATCTTTTATTAACTAACAATTTAATTATTATTATTTTAAAATATATATATAACGGTTTAAAATTTGTTGCCATTTTATCTAAAAATCCGCATATAGTGCGCAGTGTAAAATCATTTAAACTGCTAAAAATTGCATACAAAATCCATTTAAACTAGATCGATTTTTTTACTTCATTTCTATACTAAATTAAAACATTTCCCGAAAGACTTTTACCCTTTCCATTTCGAAATTGTTTTAATTTAATACAAAGTATCTTCGTTTTCATTAATAATTCTCTCTTACTTCAGATAAAATTATAGATTTA
>NW_019386302.1:63120-77133 GCF_000671375.1 Centruroides sculpturatus | reverse complement strand
CATGTAAAACTTATTACTTTTTACTTGAAAGTTATTATTTTTTACTTTAACATTAATGTTTATAAATTGTTAGAATTCAAATACGATATTCCAAACGTATTATAGAAGTGGAGTTTTATTTTTGTTTTAGCAAATACAGAAAACTAAATAATTAAAGTACACTGAATAAAATTTCCAATAAAAATCTAACCTTTCTGTCATTCAGTGCAATTAAATTAAATTACTAAATACAAATGTAAAAACTGTAGAACCTATATATTTCTTTCTAAATTTTAACTAGTTAAATGTGGAAAATAGGAATTGGACACCTTCCTATTTAACCAATACAAAGACGCAAATTAAGCTGTTTTATTATAACTTAACCCTCAAAACAGAATTGTCAAGTACTTAACACTACATGTATATTGTGTTTAACTTCTTGTACAGAACTCTAGGAGTGTGAAGTATAATGATAAATTTTGCACGTTGTATAGATGAAATGTAAAAACATTTCATCTATACAACGTATAGATGGCAAAATATTAAATGGCAAAATAGCAATTTTGCCATTTAAATGTAAAAACATTTCATTTCAGATGAAATGTAAAAACATTTCATCTGAAATGAAATGTTTTTACATTTAAATTCACATTTTAAGACTTCTATTTTAACCACAGTTTCTATGCTATGTTTGTGTTATCAACGGTGTTGTTTACGGCGACGATGCACGATGAGTAAATGAACGGATCGACAAAAACTTAGATAATTGAAAATGAACCTGATTATCACCTGCTAATTATAACCGATATTAAACGATAAAGAAATGTAGAAATTAGACTACTTATCTCGATTCTTCTTTCTTGTGTCGTGAGGAAGAAATGTCATGAAAATTTGATCTTGAAGGAACACAAACAGGAAATGAAATCCTTGTGAAATATCTGAAATGAAACGTTTACAAGACAAAAGATGATGATTTTACATGAGTGCATATTATCAGAATTTAGTGCTTTAAAGATTTATGTGACAAAATGTGATCCTTGGGGAATAAATAAAAGTGTAACAGATTAAAAAAAGTATTTTTATTAAAAATTGCTATTTTGCCATTTAAATGTAAAAATTGATTCAGATCAAATTATAAATCAAGTAATAATGCTAATGTTGGTGATAATATTATTTTTACAGTTTTATTTGACTTCAATACTTCATAGTAAACCTAGCTATTTAGGACCATCTTATATTACATATATTTGACACAATCCCTGTTCGTAAATCGACTATAGATTAAGATATAGTTTCTTTATAGTTTCTTCTTTCTTCTAAAATATTTAGCTTCTTTATATACAGGGATGTTTCTCTCATTTCATTTACTTTATGTATCTCCTATTGTTATTCAAACATAAAATATCGCTTATAGATTCCGGAATTTCTACGTGCCAAATTATATCTTTCATAAACTTTCTAAGGAGAATTAAGTGTATTTCCTGAATTTACTTCTGTTTATTATTACAAAATTATCATACGATTATTTTAATAATTTGAGGATAAGTACCTAATTTTAACGATAAGAAGTTTATATCTAACCAAACTCTATTAATAAATCAACCTATTTAATTTACTAAGACGATATTTTGTATAAAATTCTTAAATCTAAATATTGAAGATGTTTTGAGTCGAGGCACTATTCAATTTATTCAACTTTAAGCACATAAAACTAGAATTGCTTACTTGCAAAAAACGTATAGAATCAAAATTCTTTCGTAAACTTTTTAAATGAAGAAAAGAATAGTAGAAAATTCCAGAGATTCTCACCATTTTGTTGATCAACAATATAAAAAAAGAAATTGTTAACTCGGAAGCTATTGTTAATTAATTAAGTATGACGTCACGAGAAATGCATCGGTTTTTACGTCGAAATTTCTGTTAAACAGTTTAAATTATTACTATAAACGTCCAATATTTGTGTACAGTTTTTAAATTTCAGCATAATTCAGAAATGAATAAAAATTGGACGTGAAATGCGAGGGATTAGGTCTATCTATCAACAACATACTATCTTATAGTAAAAAGACTTAAGACATGACGAAGTTCTGAGAGAAGGTCATAACCTTTCCCCAGAATTTCATATTTGAAAGATTCGTATGTTATAATTAATTTTATCAAGTTATTTAAATTCACATTTTAAAACTTCTATTTTAACCACAGTTTCTATGCTATGTTTGTGTTTTCAACGGTGTTGTTTACGGCGACGATACACGATGAGTAAATGAACGGATCGACAAAAACTTACATAATTGTTCAATTATGAAAGTTTATTTACAACGTTTTTTTACACTAACGGAAAAAACGAAATTTGTGATGTAATGTTTTTAGAGGAAGCCCTTCAATTTACAAATTCGCATTCGTAATAAATATTTTAATAAGACTACATTGAAAACCGATTGTACAACTGTTGCGTTGCTTTATCCCATCAATTCAATTCAATTATAATTACAGTTACTATATTATGCTTTTACTTGACAAATTACAATATATATTTTTGATTATATTATATATAAATTTAAAAATCGTTTTCATAAACATATGTGAAACGTTTACTTTATTAATTAACACTTATTTGTACTATACATCTATTTTATATCCGAATTAAGATGTGCCAGTGCTGTCATAATATACAGATAACCCCTGTATAACACGGCACTTCTATACCACGGATTCACTCTAACACGGTTCGAGAATTGGGAACATCCCCGTATAACACGGTGCTTTTATAGCACTGGTTCACTCTAACAGGTTCGGGAATTGGGTGAAACCCTCGTATAACATGAAATGTAATAAAGGGTGCGTTCTTTTATACCTCCGCGTATCTCCGCGCAAGTATTCTAATTCTTTTCGTGGCTATTTTGAATGCTCTTTCAAACAAATAATCTATTTAATGGTTAAATTTTACAATTGGGACCCTTCTTTCGCCTCTAAAAGCTCATTTTAGAATTATAGATTCCTCCATCACGATACTATCGGTAGTGCGGGCGCTGCCATCTTTCTTTCACCGTCATTCCTAAATGCCTACAAACAGCAGTGCACTCCCGCTGCAGAGCGACCGCTATTAACGAACGCACCCAAAAACTGTTACCAGTTGATGATGCTCATGCTGAGATCATCATATAGGATGAATAATTTTTTGGTAAAATATTTACTTAAATAATAAATAAGTATTTTGCCTATGAAAAAATGAATAATAAATCCGATTTACATAAGAATTTAACAGCATGTTCTTTTAATTTTTGGAACCTAACCCCCTTTTAGCATTAGTTCTTTGTTTCGTATAACACGGATTCTCATAACACGGCAATTTTTTGGAACGTAACTTCTGTGTTATGCAGGGGTTACCTGTATATGAATAGACTATATAACTATTAGTTTAAAATAGAATTAAAAAATCTATTATTTTCATTCCACGAAACACGAAATACAGATAAACAATGTATATTTCTATGATTTGAAATGAAAATTCGGACCGCTAAATTTGCAATATTCTGAGAAAGCGAAAGACCACAATAAAAATACTGAATTCGAACAATTAGTATATTTAGGGGCCGTCCATAAATTACGTAAGGGCGATTTCGGCCATTCCAGGCCCCCACCTACCGCTGTGTAAGAAATATTTTCTTTAATAACCCCTCCCCTTCCCTATCTTACGTAATATTTAAGCATGATTTTATATTGATAGAAAGATTTTAACCNCATTTGGGTTAACAATTTTCTGTGATCATGTAATTACCAATGAAAGTATACTTCAGGTAAATCGATTTTAATCATATTTTTTATAGAAATTTTTGTTAATTAATTAATGTTATTTTATTAGTTTTGTAGTTTCTTGGCATCGATAATTGTATTATTTCTTCAGATAGCAGCATTGAAAGAATAACATCAAATGTTTGACTGAAAAAATTACTTTAAACTTTTGTATTGTTTGTAGAAATTATATACACTGTATACTTTATTATAGAAGTGCAATGTAGTTTATCTGTATATATATGAATCTCATATGTGTATTTAGTTATATTACAATTGTGCAATACATTTGTTATAGCTTTTATATATGTGTCGCTCTAAAGTACTATACATTAAACTTAAAACGGTAAAATGTATATTGATGGCCTAGAGTAAAATCCTGGTAAGTGATGAAATTATTTTCTGCCTTATACGTCAAGTTAACTTCTTAAAATCTATAAATAAATATAGCTCAACACTAAAAATGTTATTAAAACCAACGTTTTTAAGCAATTAAATGATTCTTAATTAAGGAGTTGTCCATAAATTACGTAGGGTATTTTGGGGTGGGGGTTCAAGGTTTTCTTACGATTTATTTCTCAGGGTAGGGGGTAATAGATCTCGTCTTATGTAATAGTCTTATTTTTATGTTTTGATCTCGTTGAGTGATGGAGTTTTGAATTTGACTTCAATTTGGCAGAAATTGTATCCATTGGCAGTTTCAATTAAGATCTATCGTTGTACTGACGCCATCTCGTGTGATAGAATAATAACGCTAGCAGAATCACGCTCTATACATTTTTTTTATCATGGGAGAAAGGCCGTGTAGTGGTTTCTTTCTCTTTTTTTTTATTAGAATTAGTGCACCACTCCTATGGGTGTATAACACTAAGAATACATAAACCAAAATACATGATACAAAGTAAACATAAAATTAGTATTCGGCTTTTAGTGAAAACTAAAATGTAAAACTAAAAATTGTAATTATAAATAGTCTTTTCTTCCATATTTTTTGAACATAATTGTAAAAAGCATCAAACAGTGGCGTCTGAACAACCTTATCGAGTGGACATGACCACCTGAAACCAAGCGTAAAGATTTCTAATTTCAGAATAAGTCTATCTTGATCGTAAATTGGACAATGATAGATCATACGGTCGACGGTGTCTAGGTTTTTTGTAGAGCAAAAGCAAGAGGCAGTTTCTGCCCGGTTATACATTGCCAGGTAGCTTCTAAAATTACCATGCTCAGTAAGTAGTTGAGTAGTAAGAAACGTTAAATCTCTAAGTAGTGATGAGAACCTATTATACATTTAACACTAGGAAAATCTTGTTATTCTACCAGTTTTACTGCTCAACTATTTTGATGATATGAAACCGTGCTTTGCTATTTGTTTATGCTTCTAACACAATATAGTGCTATAAATTAAGACACTTGGCGGATTTTTTCATCTTTATTTAGTTGATCAACTAAATAAAGATGAAAAAATCCGCCAAGTGTCTTAATTTATAGCACTATATTGTGTTAGAAGCATAAACAAATAGCAAAGCACGGTTTCATATCATCAAAATAGTTGAGCAGTAAAACTGGTAGAATAACAAGATTTTCCTAGTGTTAAATGTATAATAGGTTCTCATCACTACTTAGAGATTTAACGTTTCTTACTACTCAACTACTTACTGAGCATGGTAATTTTAGAAGCTACCTGGCAATGTATAACCGGGCAGAAACTGCCTCTTGCTTTTGCTCTACAAAAAACCTAGACACCGTCGACCGTATGATCTATCATTGTCCAATTTACGATCAAGATAGACTTATTCTGAAATTAGAAATCTTTACGCTTGGTTTCAGGTGGTCATGTCCACTCGATAAGGTTGTTCAGACGCCACTGTTTGATGCTTTTTACAATTATGTTCAAAAAATATGGAAGAAAAGACTATTTATAATTACAATTTTTAGTTTTACATTTTAGTTTTCACTAAAAGCCGAATACTAATTTTATGTTTACTTTGTATCATGTATTTTGGTTTATGTATTCTTAGTGTTATACACCCATAGGAGTGGTGCACTAATTCTAATAAAAAAAAAGAGAAAGAAACCACTACACGGCCTTTCTCCCATGATAAAAAAAATGTATAGAGCGTGATTCTGCTAGCGTTATTATTCTATCACACGAGATGGCGTCAGTACAACGATAGATCTTAATTGAAACTGCCAATGGATACAATTTCTGCCAAATTGAAGTCAAATTCAAAACTCCATCACTCAACGAGATCAAAACATAAAAATAAGACTATTACATAAGACGAGATCTATTACCCCCTACCCTGAGAAATAAATCGTAAGAAAACCTTGAACCCCCACCCCAAAATACCCTACGTAATTTATGGACAACTCCTTAATTAAGAATCATTTAATTGCTTAAAAACGTTGGTTTTAATAACATTTTTAGTGTTGAGCTATATTTATTTATAGATTTTAAGAAGTTAACTTGACGTATAAGGCAGAAAATAATTTCATCACTTACCAGGATTTTACTCTAGGCCATCAATATACATTTTACCGTTTTAAGTTTAATGTATAGTACTTTAGAGCGACACATATATAAAAGCTATAACAAATGTATTGCACAATTGTAATATAACTAAATACACATATGAGATTCATATATATACAGATAAACTACATTGCACTTCTATAATAAAGTATACAGTGTATATAATTTCTACAAACAATACAAAAGTTTAAAGTAATTTTTTCAGTCAAACATTTGATGTTATTCTTTCAATGCTGCTATCTGAAGAAATAATACAATTATCGATGCCAAGAAACTACAAAACTAATAAAATAACATTAATTAATTAACAAAAATTTCTATAAAAAATATGATTAAAATCGATTTACCTGAAGTATACTTTCATTGGTAATTACATGATCACAGAAAATTGTTAACCCAAATGAAGATGATGTTCTTTTCATCATGTAGTTCAACTGAATAATATAAAAATTATATCATGTATACTGTATTTTTCAGAATGCGCATTTTATACTAAAAACTAAAATAATAATTAATAAAATATTCTGACTTTCAAGATCTAATTGAAAAAAAAAAATTATTCTGTGAATGTGAGAAAGGCATTTCAAAAGAATAAAATGATGTCAAATAGGAAAAAGTCATTTTACAAATATAGGATGATAAATTGTATAATGGATTGAATAGTACAAAATTTATAGCATTAAAATAAAACAAATACTGGGTAATTATTTAAAATTCGTATTAATTCAAATTCTGAATTCGAATTTTCTTCGACAATGAAATGAAAAAACGTCTACTTAGATGAAAACTCTTCGCCGGCAACACAGTTCTGTACTAAGGAACAGTACATAAAATATGTCCCAGCAAAGACCGAGTACATAAAACCACTGAACACTGGTTGTTGGTCATGGGTTCATGCCTCGCCAACGGACTGACTAATGATTAAATGGATTTCTTCCGGTTTTCTTCCCGTTTGTAACACCTAAATTGGGGGCAGTTTCCTATAAAATTTCGTCGCAGTCGCAGTGTCGCGTTGCTAAATCCCAACCACAGAAAATATGATAAATTTTTGATAGTGTCATACAATATAAAAAATTTATTAACGTTCACAATGTTAGAGAAAATGTTTTAAAATAATTTAGTTCACTAGAGATTTAACACATACTATAATCCCCAAAATTATAATCAAGTATATGTATATTACAGGTGTTTATAATTTTGTATTATTGTGTATTACACGTTATAATTTTGTCCATAACCTGTGTATTATCATATAATGGTTATCATCGTATGTGTATCTCACGTTGACAAATTGTAAGTCTAAAGTTTATTTTAAAGTCATTTATTTTTCGTATTTAACTTTAATCTCTAATGTTTGATAAATATCTAGTACAGTAAGATCCCGCTTAACGCGGGGGATGCGTTCCTAGAAGACAAAGCGTTAAACGAGGTCATTTTAATATAGAATAAATAGGGATGGGGGAACACGCGACCGAAAATAAATAATTTTACTTTAACTTTAATTGAATTTTATATTAATTTGTATAATAATATATGTTAAAATGTTAAATAACACACAAAAATATGCACACAGAAATGTATAATAAATATACAGTATTAATTAGTTCATTTTTTCTATAATAATAGTTTATTTTTTGTGACGAAGGTCCTGACTTTTCTGAAATTTTTTTTTTCAATAAAGTTGTGAAGTTTCATTTGTCGCCTTTTTCTTTCCTTGAGCAAATGTTGGTAGCAGAAGATCGCTTCCAAAACGCCTCGTTTCGCTTTCTCACTCCTTTCAAAATCTAGATCATTCGCTACAACTTGATCAACGATTTCGGTTATCGTTAGCAAACTTTTACTAAGGAAATCTGTAGCGAAATGTTTTGGGTTTTTCGTTTTCAGAATCTGTATTTTCCAGTTCTACTTGGATTCCTTGTTCTGCCAGTCCTCGAAGGTCATCGTTGATAAGGCTTTTACCACAAACCTGCTATACCTCCTCAATATTCTGCCTGTCTATATCTCCTAGTCCTGCTATATTGATTAAATTGAGTTTGATCAACCTAACGATACAGCTATAGGCTCTTCTCGTTAAGAATTCTTGGATATCTTTAGCCGTAATTTTTTCCACACTTCGTTCGTACATTTATCAATTAATTCTTGCCAAGCAAACCCGGTATTGCCTTGGCACCATGATGTTACATTTTTTCCAAAATTGCACCAAACAAACAGATTTAAAGAATGTGCATCTTTTTGCCACCTTTTTCTGATTGGTTTGTGTTTGTAAATAATCGTATTATATATGAATTAATAAAATGCCGCGATAATTTGAATCGGCGTAAATTTTAAGCTTTTTCTTTTAGGCTTCCATCAAACAGCATAACAAATCAGCGTTAAGCGGTGTCTTACTGTACTGTTTGAAAATGACTAATTAGCATGATATTTTAATTACTAAAAGTACATGAGAAGAGCTTTCATTCATTATTATACTTTACCTCTTCAATTAATTTCGTTATATAACAACGTAACTATTTAAAAACCCATTAGTAGAACAAACAATTTGCTAACTAAAAATATTCGATGATCGATAAATTATTATTAAAAATAATAATTTATTCTTAATAGATTAGAGTTCATAAGTGAAATAATAATTCTAATATTATCTATTGGTTAATATTTTCTAATTATTTATTAATTTATTTTCTAGGTAATTTATTAGGAAAAGAAATTATTATAATACATACATCAATTATTCATAAATTGCTTGCTAGGCCAATGAGTTATTATATAAAAAGTTAAGTGACCAAGTAAATCACAATACTGGACAAATTGCATTATGCATATATAATCAATATCATTATGATTTCTGCTTCATTCAGCAATAAGAGGCCTTTTAATTTAATACAGTATTATAAAACACGGAGTTGACAAAACTTCACATTTTTATAATGCTGTAAATTATAAAATAAAGTTCCGACCTCGTAAATTTAAATTAAGAAAATGCATAAAAAGAGAAATATTATTAATTTAATAAATAGTTTAATTATTTATTTAATTGCCAAATTTAATCGTTAAAAACATTACAAAATCATATATTCTATAATATCATAAGATTTTTTACAAATATAAAATAAAGCATTGCTTTTAAGAAATGCAGTAATTCTCTTTTTTTTACTTTTTTTGTAACATAAGCTATAAATAATTTTAATAAAATTTAAAAAGTTACTTTCTTAATACAAAAATAACATTTAATAATATTTTTACCAAAATACAATCTTTTGAACTTGAAACAATACAGACCATCCGCAAAGACATTTTTCGATTCACTTGCCCCTATAAATAATAATATCTTTTAGAACAATCTAATAATTTTATAGAATTCACACAATTCAATGCGCTTACCTGCTGAAAAATTAAAGCAAACACTTTCAATGCCAAACAAAGAATATCAAATACTACAAAAATGACCACAATACAAAAGAAAAACGATTCTTCTGAAAAAACTTCAAAAATTAATTCATATAATACGAACACTGTAAGACTAAAAAATATAAGAATTCCAAAAGAAATGAGATTTGATAATATTTCATTTAATTTGCTGACAAGTTCACATAATTCAAGATACGAATGAAAAATTGCTGAAAATGAAATATCTTTGTTTTCATTTATATTTTCGATAAGATCGTCAACAAATATTTTCGATGAGAAATATATCACTATTAACATAATTGCCAACATGATGATGGCCGAAAATACTGTTCCAATTCCGCAAATGATAATAAGAGAATCGATTGTCGTAACAAATAACGTGTGTGTTAAGTTTGTGCCGAACTGAGTATAAATTTGGAAATTCCAGTTTAAATTTATTATGGCGACAATTATAGTGAATGAAAGGTTAACTGTAAAAGCTAAAGGGATCCAGAAACTTATTAGACGAAATATAATAGAATTTATTTTATCCTCAAATTTTCTTAAACATTTCATACTTTTAAAAATATTAAAAAATGCAGTTATTTGATTCATTTTATTTTCAAATAAGAAACTAAAGGAAAGAACAATGACAAATGCAATACCAGAACAAAATATCGAAGCGATGAGAGCGGATTCTTCTTTCCAAAATTTTACGAATTTAGACGTAAGATATAATTTGGAATATTGTAAATTAAGTACAACTAAGAAATATTCGATTATTACGTATATAAACACAATAAGCATTGTCAAACTGTACGATTTGATGCATATTTTTGCGTTCAAATGGCGATCTTCTTTTATGTGTGAAAATAGTCCGAAAATTTGCATATAGTTCGATAGCACTAATGGTAATTCGTCAAATAATTCAAACATATTGCACGTACAGATATAATTTCAATATAAAATGAACAATAATTTGTGTTGTTGAATAGAATCTTGTGATCTATGTTCTCTGACTGAGTTAGGAATCCAAATAAGGTAATTGCAACGGTAGTTCTATTGTTTATATAGTTAATGGTCTAGATAGAAAGATAGTGGTAATGTAAAAGTAATCATCACTTATTGGTATAGGACGATTGGAAATTTTAATTGCAAATTTATGTACTATGAATATGAACGAGTTTGTAAATTTCAGAAGAATTTAATGCTTGTTAATGGCTAAATTTTATTATTATCTTTTTATTTGTTAAATTGCTATTTCTAAATTTAGTGGACTTATATAAGAAATTCGACAAAAAATCTCTTTATAATCGAAATTAAGTCTGTCATCATATGTACAAAATGAAAAAAAATAAAAACGCGCAATTGTTTGTTATGATATGTTGAAAATGCCGGGCTGCAATTTTTAATCATATTTTAAATGTATTTAATTTAAAATGTGTGCTCTTCGCCTCAAATTAGTAGTGTCTTGTTCCTGTACATCACACTTTTCCTGTTAGCAATGGAGTTGTGCCAGGCATCTACCTAACTCTGTTTACAGGAAATGTTTGAATTGAAATAAAGGCCCTTTTACTACAAACCGGAAGTTTGTATATAATTAATCTTAGTTTCTTATCTATCTCTCGTCTCAACTACGTAACTCCTTTTTCTAGATTAAGGAAGAACAGGCAAACAGTCGGACGGACGAACGACCAGACGGATAGTGGGAATTTATAGCTTTACAACTTTTTTCAAATTGTAACCCAATAATGTTTGTAATAATTAAGAGCTAGATTTGTTTGCACGTGCATGATTTTCCTTAAATATTGTTGTGATCAAAGTGTCCGCACCAGACTGGTGCTGCCTATGTCAGGATCGGCGAGGGCGATTCGATCGTTCCCGCTCGAGCGATCGCGTGTGTGAGTGGCAGATTCTGGAGTTGGACGTCCTGAGAGACAATGCGGCCGAAAGAAGTGTGCACTACTACTTAATTAAAAATACCCATTTATTTTTGTATATAATTAATTTATTTACTCATATACATAAGATAACGTTCTAGCGTTCTAGCGTCATAAAATGAATAAAGCTTCGGTAGCGTAACAGGAGGATTTCTAGCGTAACATTTTTTGTTACTTTATACTAAGTTAGCCGAGAGAGAGAGAAAGCTTACATTCTTTCGCGCTACGTTAAATACCTTAATTGAAGTCGTGACGTCGCAAAGCGTCCTGATGGCAAGGTGGAGAGGTTTCTTGGTTGGGTAGAGTTAAGTTGCTTGAGGTTACAGTTCACAATCAAAAAGTTTGTTTCTAAGGCCTCTATGGCGAAGGGCGTTCTAAAGGAACGGCGATGGAAAACTCACACGGAAAGGAGGCGGTCGGCGAACTCTCTGTGTCGGTTTCGATGTTCCTCTTTTATTTCGGGAGTCCTCCCCTTGATTTCGATGCCCGTTTTTAGGTAATGTTAAGTTTTTTTTTACCAATAGATGAATTTTCGATGAAAGTTTCTGGTGACACATACATTACAAAAATGTGTCACCTTGGGAAAGGAAGTAGATCCGGGAAAAGATGCGATTACAACCGTCCATTTTCTTTTTCTAGGGGTTGGAAAATTTTTCTTTTTATAATATGTGAAATTTGGGCGTTAATTTAAACAAACTTGATATATTTTGTTGCAGTATTAATTAAAATTTCCATCTCATCCAGTCTCTCACATTATGAGGTTATATTTTCGATATAAACACGATTTAACACCATATATTTCAGATTGCAGATGTCCGATAGTGCAGATTTTGATGCTTTTTATGATTTTTTTCGCAAATACTAAATATTTGTCTATTTTCTTAGCTAATTGAATTCTGCGCTGCCCCCGCTCTACATCGGTAAACTACGGTTCCCAGGTGTAACGCCAAATTTAAATTTCGATATTCTTACTACAATAATGATTTATTTGGGACCCCCTGTTGATGGGGTGCAGAAATTTTGCAGGGAAGTTTGCGTATTAGATGAATTGATGCTATTAAATTTTGATGGTTAAAGGTCAAGGGATGGGGAGATAAAAGTGGTTTGTGTGTCATATCTCGAGTAGGGTAGACTTAATGACTATTTTACTCATTATTATCATTTACAATTTTTTATAAAAACCCATTTCTACTCTCAAAATTAAGTATTTTGTTATTTTATAATACATTAGAGCAGTGGTTCTCAAAGCGGGTGCCGCGGCATTTTAGGGTGCCTCAAGTACGCCACAAGGGTGCCTCGAAATTTTTAAATAATTAAATTAAAATTACTTAAAATAATTGAATTAAAGTATTAAATTAAATAAATAATTAAAACAATTATAAAAAAATGAATATTGGTTTTCTCTACTAATCTTGTTACGTCGCCACTTGTCTCAGTGGCTCGGTAATTGGCGACACGTAAATACTAGAAAGAAAACGAACTAGTTACTAGTTGTCTGTTCTTCTGTTCCTGCAACGAGTAGAAGTGCAATATAAATGCGTTGAATGCAGTAAGTAGTTGTTTTTATTATTGTTATACGTTCAGACAATAACGAAAAAGCATCACATACAAGTATTTTTTCTTCTTGACAGCAAGAAAAAATAAATTATTAACTTGTAATTAAATTTTATAATAAAATATTGAAGTTAATTATGTCGTTCAATATGACGAATAATTTTTTCATTAAAAAAAGAAAACGTGAAGATTCTAATGATCGAGAAGTGGTTACTGATAGCAAAGCTAAGGAATCAATTAGCACTAGTAAATTATCAAAAATTGAGAGCTCTACAAATATTTGCAAAAACTTATTTACAGTCATTTAACGTCGTTAGAAGAAAAAATTAACCATTATTTACCTGACGTATAAGTTGATTTGTACGACTGGATTCGAAATCCTTTTATAGAGACAACATCAGAAATAAGTTCAGTCTTGCAGAAGCCGAAGAATTAACTGATATACGTAACGATCGTACGTTAAGATTGAAGCATTCAGAAATGAGTCTGAATTCATTTTAGATAACAATTACGAAGGAATATCCCAATATAGGATTCGAAGCACTTAATA
Source organism: Centruroides sculpturatus (assembly GCF_000671375.1). Classification (NCBI taxonomy): domain Eukaryota; kingdom Metazoa; phylum Arthropoda; class Arachnida; order Scorpiones; family Buthidae; genus Centruroides; species Centruroides sculpturatus. The sequence continues at coordinate 63,395 of NW_019386302.1, read as the reverse complement.
TTTTATTGCAGTTTTCCACATCGTATCTCTGTGAAGTGGGATTCTCTACACTCGTAAATATTAAAACAAAGAAGAGAGAAAGACTAAAGGCCCTTGAAAATTAGATGAGAATATGTCTTTCAAAAACACGACCTAATATCAAGGAAATATACAAACACCATCAGGCGCATACTTCACATTAAGTTCACATTTTATCACCAAATACCTTTATAATAATAACTTTTGTTTTGAATGATTTTGTGTTGTTTGGAAATAAACTTACTTTAAAAATCTTT
>NW_019386302.1:30787-59438 GCF_000671375.1 Centruroides sculpturatus | reverse complement strand
TTAATTAAGAAAATATTAAATATTAAAAAATACAGTATTTTTAAAGTTAAAATAAGATTAAACTAACGAAAACCAAAATCAAAATGATGGAGAGATAGGACGCGCTTGTATATTGATGACGTAATACACGTAACTGAGGAGCGAACGAAAAGAACCGAGTCGAATTAATTAAGTCGGAAAAAAAAGAAAGTGTGCATTATTATCGAGAAAATGCGAGTATTGTATTAATCTTTAAAATATTGGTATTAAATCTGTCATAATATCATGACAATACCTATAAATCGGGTTATCCGATAAGAATAAAATACAATACCAATATAGCACTATCGTTGAAAAAATTCGCTTATTTTTGCTCGCCTCGAGTTTTGCTTAGTAGAAATGGCTAAAAAGTGCGCAAAATACGTACGGAAATACGATATTACGGCACCACCCGTATTGGACGACCACCTGCCTAAAAGACCACTTTTTGAAGGAACCGTGGGTGGTCGCTATAGACAGGTTTTACTGTATCTAACTCCGTTTTACAGATTAAAGAAGGACAGACAGTCGGAATTTATAGATTTTACAATATTTTTTTTTAAATTGCAGCCAATAATTTTTTATAAACGCAATATTTACGAGAAATACTTCCCACATAATTTATACAATCTGTTGCAAAACATAAACAATATTATACTATAAAATACATAATTAATACTCAGCTAGATGCTTCTTAAAATACGCAAAAACACTTTATTTCAATGAGAATTTATTAATCCTAATGAACATTTTCAACTTGTTCTACAGACCATCTTCATGTTTTTATTAAAAATCAAGGAATATTGAATATGAACAGTTAAGAACACATTTACAATACAAAATTATTCGAAATATTAAGTTATTTCAATCCAAAGAATAAATTACAAGAATATACAGTATATATAATTTAAAATAGAAAAAATAGATAACAAAACGTTGGTTAAAAGTCGAAAACGTTCGTTACGGATAATAAATAATTCTCAGTCAGATAAGGTGTTTGGCGTATGTATAACATAAAAGTAATTATTCTCACAATTTTACAAGATTTTTTTTATTTCAACAAGCCATATGAAGTCTTTCGGACATTATGATTAGCAACTCGATCACGTGCGGAGTCATCATAACCTGTCTAACACGGAAAACTTTTCAAATATTAATAGTAGACCAGTTTTAATTAGTAGTGGTTAATTATCCTCTCTTCCAGGAGGAGGTCAACGACTACTTTTGCTCGAATTACTTCAACCCCCTTTTGCAATGGTCCCGAATTTCTATTCGACCAGCGGTAGGATGGCATTGGAATGAGAAAATTCAAAATACGAGGTTACCGGCCTGCACAAAATATGATTTAAATGGTTTTCGAGGGTGCCGAGCTAAATTATTTGGTCCGTTTTTTCACGAAATTTGATTCGTTGTCAGATGACTATTTGATATTCTGCTGTGAATGGAAGTTTCTTACAGGTAACATTCTTAGAGGTAGAGAAAAAATTATCATATCTGAAAAAATTTAAGATACCACATTTTCAATTCGTGTCTACTTGACCAATAAAATTAAGCCATTTCGTACTGTTCAAACATGATAAACATGACAATGATAGGCTAAAAAAACCAAACTCTTTATATGGTTTTCACTTTAATATTTATTATATTATAGTATAGGATTTATATAACTACAAATTGTTCACTTGGTATGATAAACCCTTATCTAACACATTTTCAAAATTCTTTATTCTTCTGCTGTACACAATTTAAAAAGTTTTTTAAATGCGTGACATTACGCACTTGGTGTTTTAAACCCTTACGTAAGATAACATTCGTAGTTATATAAATCAAATACTATAGTAAAATATATCAGAAGAGTTAGAAGTATGAAACAATCTAATAATCTTAATGTTTGTTGTTATTTTTTGTTCCTGCAAGCCGGGATCATTTGCTAGTTTCTCATATTTTGATATAATTCTTAATGATTAACATATATGAAATACAATAAGAGAAATATTTAATTCGTATGATATTTTAATTATTAAAATTTTTGTGAAACTATATTTCACTACATATTTTGCTTTACCTGTTATGCTAATTTCGTTATATAACAACGAAACTGTTTAAAAACTCATTAGTAGAACAAACAATTTGCTAATTAAGAATAATCGATTAATAATTTATTCCTAATAGATTAGAGTTAATAAGTGAAATAGTAATTTTAATATTTATTGCGCAAAAGTTTTTAAATTATTCATTAATTTATTTTCTAGGTCATTTATTAGGAAAGCATACATCAATTATTCATAAATTCTTGTTCGGCTAATGAGTTATTAATTCTTTATATTGTTATATAAAGAATTAAATAGCCAAGTAAATCATAATACTAAATGAATTGCATTTTACGTGTATGATCAATATTATTATTTTTTGTTCCTTTCTCACTACAGTACTAAGAGGACTTTTAATAATACCCATACTGGGTCATTTCTTAAGAAAATGAATTATTATAATACTGTACATCAATTACTCTTATGCTAGTAAATTGCTTGTTCGGCTAATTGGTTTATAAAAATTTCGTTGTCATGTAAAAACATTCATGGAACAGACAAAGCATAATACTGTACTGGATGAATTGCATTATACACATATCATACAATTATTTTTCCTGCTTCCGCATATGGGCACAAACAGGGTCTTTTAGTTCTACTCATCGTGGTACGGACAAGCTCGTAATAAAAGCAGGCAGATGGTGACAAACAGGTACAGACATTCCAGATGACAGATCGCCATGCGATTGTTTTAAGAAACTTTTTTTAAATATTTTTCAATTTTTATTTTTATTTTTCAGTTAAAGGAGATGACATTTTTTTAATATCGAATTACTCATTTTTCCACTTGTTTACTTATTTACTTATTTCTTATTGATATCCTTATCATTTTAATGACAGCGTTCTTAATAATCTTCTGAATTATGTTTGAAAACAATTGTATTTTGAACCCTCATGAAACCTGTGAAATAGATTTTTAGCACCACTCAATCTTTCCAATATATTTGTGCTGGAGAATATAAATGCAATAAATTACAATTCGTTCTTAATTTCGTCGTAACTGAAATCATAAATTTTTTATCTTACGTAAATAATTATTTTCACATAAATTTTACTTAAAAGCAAACAATGTTTTGCTATTTACAAGAAGCAATTCTCAAATGGAATTATTAGCAGAAATAACTTGCGCCTTAGTACTATTCCCCTTTTATTTGACATTCGCTGGTTAGAATTTTCAAGATTTAAAATAAGTAAACAAAAGTTAGCATAAATGAACCAGTTAAAACAATTCAAGTGCGGTAACAATATAATAAATATATTGTTCCTCAAAAACTTTCAGCAATTTTTTAACTTCCGTATACGATTTCAGATCCTCCAAAGTGATAGATTGTGACTCTAACCGCATCTGTGATCCCGCCGTCACACCATATACTTTAAATGTTTAAAACATCATGCTAATTACTTATTTCTTTCGTTTTACTTGCTATTTCTCCCTCATTAGCAGTTATATAATGTATCTTTAATTATTTGGATACATTAATTATAAAATANGCAAAAACTTATTTACAGTCATTTAACGTCGTTAGAAGAAAAAATTAACCATTATTTACCTGACGTATAAGTTGATTTGTACGACTGGATTCGAAATCCTTTTATAGAGACAACATCAGAAATAAGTTCAGTCTTGCAGAAGCCGAAGAATTAACTGATATACGTAACGATCGTACGTTAAGATTGAAGCATTCAGAAATGAGTCTGAATTCATTTTAGATAACAATTACGAAGGAATATCCCAATATAGGATTCGAAGCACTTAATATTTTATTGCAGTTTTCCACATCGTATCTCTGTGAAGTGGGATTCTCTACACTCGTAAATATTAAAACAAAGAAGAGAGAAAGACTAAAGGCCCTTGAAAATTAGATGAGAATATGTCTTTCAAAAACACGACCTAATATCAAGGAAATATACAAACACCATCAGGCGCATACTTCACATTAAGTTCACATTTTATCACCAGATACCTTTATAATAATAACTTTTGTTTTTAACGTTTTTGTGTTGTTTGGAAATAAACTTACTTACTTTAAAAAACTTTTAGTTTTTTCATCCTTCATATCTTTACTAACCGTAAAAAACCAAAAAATAATAATAATAATAGGGGTGCCGTGAATTTTGTTTAATAATTTCAGTGTGCCAGCAGACAAAAAAGTTTGAGAAACACTGCAGTAGAGAGTCGATTATCCGAAACGTCAATTATCCGAAACAATTCCAGTCGGCAAATTTAAATTTTCGCCAGTGCTGTGGCGCTGCAATCTTTGGCTTTGTCTTGGGCTACTCAAATATTTTACGTTTTTGATTCTAAATTGTGACCCGTACGTGGTCAGACGGATTCTTAATGTCAGATCGAGAGACAACATGTGGAAGTAACTCAGATACACTTAACAATTAACAAGGGTTTATTTAAAATTAAATTGGATAAAGTGTTGTCGCGGAGAGAGAGAGTTCACATACGATTCGCGGGGTGATAAATACCTTTGGTAATAGATATCCCGGTCGGGTCGTGTTGAATCGGAGAACAAGGTAATACTTCTTCTTATAGCTTTTTCAGGATGTATCCAGTGATGGAATATCCAGTCAAAATGTCTCTTTTGATTTATCCAGGCTCGATCGTGCACTAACACACACACACAAAAAAGGTTATCCTATGGGCGACGATTAATTGGGTGACAATTAAATGGACGATGATTAAATGGACGACGACTTCTTTCCTCTCGGAGAACTAAAACGGCGACTAACTGTTTTCGGCCGTCTCTGGTGATATTCACGGACGATTTCGGCCGTGCGGAAGTTAAATAGTTCACGAGAAAGCGTCATGTTGCTTTCGAGAAAATGTAACGGGAGACTTTCTCAGGTATCTAAGAACAACAATTGTTGCGTAATTCGCGAAATGTTATTATTAAAGACTATTTCTAATATAGAAATTTCTGCTATCTCACAAAATTAACTTCTGAAGTATAATTTTTTATTGTTTTTATATTTTTCAATATATTTATTTTGTTTGTACAAAATAAAAAAATAATTTTTAACGATACAATAGTCTTCGTTAGGCTTAACATCGACGAAAATTCAACGCGAAGCGACACGCAACGGAGAAAAACATCAACACGGGATAAATTAATATATTTTTTCGTACATAATTGGTTATCCGAAAAATAAGTTATCCGAACAACCCCAGACCTCAATTGATTCGGATAAACGACGCTCTACTGTATTTGAGAAATGATCCTTGTTAGACAGGTTGTGATGACCCCGTGAAGTTGTGTAAGTTAACGTCCGAAAGACATGATATAAAACTTGATTGAATAAAATTATTTATTGTCACATAATCACAATTTCGGGCTGTAATTTTTAATTATATTTTTTATTTATTTAATTTAATTTAAAATATATTCTCCCTACCTGAAATTAATAGTGTCTTGTTTCTGTACATCACATTTCTTTTTAACAGTAGAGTCGTGCCGGTCATTTATCTAACACTCTTCAGAGGAATACGTTCGAAGTAAAATAACGTGTCTTTCGGTTTGTGTCAGAAATTCATATACTGTTAACTGGGACCTCCTGGCAATAGGGTTTCCTCACCTTTCCTCATCTTTCATCTTTCGTACTTCGTTTTTGAAATTTAAAGAAGACAGACAGACGGTTACAAAGACAACAGTGGGAATTTATGGGTCTATAAATTTTTTTTGTAAATTGCATCAGAAAATTTTTGTAAAATGATCACATAATTGCTTTTATATGATAATGAAGTCTATATATTTTTGCAACAAAGCGTATAAACTATGTGATAAATAGATTCTCTTGATTATCGCCTTTAAAAAAAGTTATTAGAATTAGTTTAAGCTTTACTATTGTGAGAAGCTAGCCGGAAATACGGAGTTGTTAAGACTCTTGTACAGTACCACTTATTCGGCAGCTATCCGTTAGAATAGCCTTCGGGTTGTCTAAAAGAATGGCTTTACTAGTCAAAGAGATCGAGTGCAGAGGGACTTACAGTTTGATCTCTAAACTTTTAAGGAGGGCTTTTGTAAAAAGGATATAGACTGTGAAGTCTCTGTCTAACAATCAGGACATAGACACAATGGCGTACCGTGGGTGTCAGCCACCCGATGCAGAAAAAAATTTTGCTTCCCCTTATTTAGGTATTTCAATATTTCAATTTAAAAGACTAAAATTCAGTTTTGTCACAGAACAAGCAATGAAATTCCGTGCTAGCGCAGCGAACTGTTTAAATTGAAATAGTTCTTTTGAATATTAGTGGTGTATATGAACACCAATGAATCGTAAAGGCAAAAAAAAGCCCTACAAATTTCGCGGGATTTCCTCGGATTAAAAATTACTAGTTCACCTGGACGGCGAGACGACAGTCTGGACGATAGCACTATCGTAGGCGCGATGCAAGTATAGATTATAATGTTTCAAATTTTTACAAGATAATATTATTATTTATTGTGAAATTTTGCCGCCCTTTAAAAAGTGCCGCCTGGGGCGGGCCGCCCCTGCCGCCCTTACTACGGTACGCCACTAGGGTTTCTCATTTTCCTGGAAATTTGCCTCCAGCGGGATTACGGCGAAAATAATTTCTTTTCCCGGGATCCCGGGAAATTCCGGGATGAGATAGTAAAATAGAATTTTATATGAATAAAAATGATCATACATGAATATCATAAATTTGAATAATTTAATTTATTTTCTAGTAAGTAACTAAAAGTGTAGTGCCAATCTCACCCATACGGACACGTTAGGCTCAATTAATTTAGGTTTTCCTACATTATAAGATGAAAGTAAAATAAAGCGTTTCATTGGGAGTTTTAATGATTACGAAGAAAATACTATTTTACTTCTAAAGATGAAATAAAAAATGAACTAAAGTGCGATGAGTGATATTTACTTTCAGTAAGTCTTCCTGTTCAATGATGCGCAAACACAATATATAGATATTACATGAACTAACAAGTAGAGACTTGTAAAACATAGGTAATAATATGCAGCAAGAAACCTCAAAATTTCTCTCTTAGGTGAGTCTTCAAGATGCAACTTTTCGTATAATAAATACTAGAAAAAAACCTGACATGGTAAATTATTATTGAAATGCGAGATTTCCCGGGAAAATAAAATTTCCCGGGATTTTTCTCGTTGGGAATAAACGGCGAGAATCCCGGGAAAACGGGATCCCGGGAAAGAAACCCTATACGCCACTGTATAAACGCGTCTGAACAAAAGCTGAAATAAATGAACGAGTTATGCCAAGTATTAATTATTACGCTGCATTGCGGTTTTGAAAAACAAATAAAACAGAAGTTGATAAAATGAATTTTGTATTTAATAAGCTACGATCGACGTCTCTTCCAATGTTAAACAAACTACTACAGTAGACTGATTACTTACTGTACACGAGTCTATTACCTACAAAAGTGGCAGACAAAGGGAGCCTCTATCAGAGTAAGTTGGAACGCGCCCGGTCGCTAGACACTTGTGTTGAAAATAGGAAACCGTTGTCAATTACGACGTTGTATTGCACGAAAAATAAGTACAGTTGTCCCTCGATAGTCCGACGTTTTTAATCCGACATGCTTAGTAGTCCGACGCACCTCCCGTCAAGGTACCCGTCCCCGTTACGTGTCTGCTTGCACAGAAGCATGTCGCGATGTGAATCTTCCCATTTAATTCTTACACGATGACACACATTTCGTGTGTTTTATGTGAGCAGTTCTGTTCGAACAGTTGGAGTAGAGAATATTGTAAGTTACTGCTAGCAAAACAATGCGAAATATGTAATTATTTTCGGTAATCCGAACACTCTTGGTAATCCGACACACCTTTGGTCCCATACCTGTCGGATTATCGAGGTACAACTGCACTAATTCTCTGAAACGTATTCTGAAATATTAATTAATTTTTTTTGCAATTATTTTTTTAACAGTTGAATAATTTTTCTTTTATTTCAGTTGGTAGATGCTTCTAATAGAATCACTTTTAATTTTCTGATTTAGTTGTTATATTTTATAGTATCTGTCTCATTCAAAAATTATCGGTTTGGTGTTCGGTCCAAACCTGATAATTTTTGAAGGAAGCACACTTCATCGATACTTCTCACGTGTCGTTATATTCTTGTATCTTTCTCTTTCGGTGTTCTTACAGACGTTATTAGAATTTTTAATGTAAGTATTAGTGTGTAATTTTGAATGCTAATGTAATGTACACGGGTAATACAAATCCTTTAGTTTACAAAAAATCGTACTTCAACAATAGCGCAGATTTAAACTGGGGCCATCTACGTAGCATAAATAGCAAATATTTACGGAACGATGCCGTACCCGTAGTTCAGATTTTTACCACGAGATGTCGCTGCTTCATGAGGCCATGAAGCTCGACAAGCGTAGCTGTATTTACTGTATGTCGTGACGCTACTAAACCACGTGTCGAAACGCAATCGGTGTAAATACACTACAGTCAGAATTAATTTATTACAAAGAATATTTGCAACTGTTCGTTATTGAACGGCAAATCTGTCTTTTGTCTGATATTCAATGTTTATATTGCAGCTTTAAAAGATGACTATTGTTCATTATTTTTATCAAAATATTTCAAATTATACAGAATATTATAGAAGTTATTGTAAATAATGTGTAAATTTTTTTTCTTAAACTCTTTTAATCTCAAAATTTTTCTGCTGAATTTTCAATCTCTTACTCAAAATTTCTGTTTACTTTTGATATATATTTAGAAAAATTACTTTACATAAGAGTTTATCACACCAAGTAACCAATCTAACATATTTTAAAATTATGTACAGTACAGTAAAAATAAAAAATTTTAAAAATGTCTTAGATTGGTCACTCGATGTGATATACTCCTACGTAACTATATAACTACCTTTAACGTTATATAACTGCCTTTGTAGTTATATAAATCAAATACTACAATATAACGAACACTAAAGCGAAAAGCATAAAATGTGTTTGGTTATATCAGCCTTCCATTGTTACGTTTATCGCGGTACTTGAAAGATACGCAATAATACAAGTTCATCCATCAAGTAGTAAGCAATTAAATCAGCCATATAATATCTTAAAATATTTAAGATATCATTTTTTCCTTAATATTAACTCTAAGGAACTGTACCATTCGCAGCCGAATATTAAAACAGTAGAGCGTTGTTTATCCGAAGGTCGGTTATCCGAAGGAATTCCAGTCGACAAATTTAAATTTTCGCCAGTGCTGTGGCGCTGCAATCTTTGGCTATGTCTTGGGCTACTCAAATATTTTACGTTTTTGATACTAAATTAACATCTGAAGTATAATTTTTTATTGTTTTTATATTTTTCAATATATTTATTTTGTTTGTACAAAATAAAAAAATAATTTTTAACGATACAATAGTCTTCGTTAGGCTTAACATCGACGAAAATTCAACGCGAAGCGACACGCAACGGAGAAAAATTTCAACATGGCATAGGTTAATATATTTTTCGCACATAGTCGGTTATCCGAAATATCGATTTTTTTCCGAAAACCCCAGTCCCCAATTGATTCGGATAATCGACGCTCTACTGTAATTAAAAATATTAAATACTTCAAAAAAATTATCATAACAGATGGCGCCAGAAATGTTGTCAGGACATTTAAACAACTCGTTGCTGCATCTTTCAATTTCGAAAGATCATTATTGAAATATGGATAGATTTTGAAGTAATTTTGTAATCTGAAATTATTTATTAAGATATTTCATTATCATATCGTAATAAAAATTAGCACTAAGATTTAATGAATCAAAAACTTATACAAATTTGTTCAAATTGGTTAGTAAACCTGTAAATTCTGTTGAAGCTAAAATATAATAATTTTGAATAATTAACACCATAATATTTAAATTATATATACTGTATCATTATACTTGTTACGACATATCTTTGTGGCTTATATTTCTCAAATAATAAAGTTAAAAATGAAGTACAGTAGAGCGTCGATTTTCCGAAAGTCAATCATCCGAAGGAATTCCAGTCGGCAAATTTTAATTTTCACCAGTGCTGTGGCGCTTCAATCTTTGGCTATGTCTTGGGCTACTCAAATATTTTACGTTATGATACTAAATTAACTTCTGAAGTATAATTTTTTATTGTTTTTATATTTTTCAATATATTTATTTTGTTTGTACAAAATAAAAAATAATTTTTAACGATACAATAGTCTTTGTTAGGCTTAACATCGACAAAAATTCAACGCAAAGCGACAAGCAATGGATAAAAATTTCAACATCGGATACGTTAAACTATTTTTTCGTAAATAAATCAGTTATCCGAAATATGAGTTATCCGGACAACCCCAGTCCCCAATTGATTCGGAAAATCGACGCTCTACTGTAATTGACTTTTACAAAACATTAAGTGGAAAATTTTCCTGAAATGGAAATTTTGCCCTCGTCTTCCTCTAGTAAAACGTTTACAAATGAATGGCGACTGTGTAAAAAATTGCGTAAAGTTTGTTTAATTTTTAATGTAATTTGTTATTATGTTGTTATAAAAGATTATACGCTGTACGCTGTACGAAAATTTCTCCCTGAACCAGAAGAAAACTTAGGACCTGTAGTGGTTCCTACCCTATAACTTAATATTATATTGACTAACAGAAAATAAACCTTTAGGATTGCTTTTTATTAAGAAAGAAATATTCTGTCTATTTTATTTGATAAAAAAAACTGTGAAAAGAGATCTATTCCATTCCCAGGCCTTTAAGCTCTGAAAGGCCCTGTATATGAGGTTATTTATGTACAGTGTGTGTGCGTTGTAACTTTTTTCTGGATTTTCAAAAGTTTAATGAAACTAGAGAAAATACCTCCTTGAGTATTTTATTCCTTCCTTCATCAATGACAGTAGATTTTGAATATTTTTTTTCTTACCTGATTTACTGTATTTTATGTCCTCTGTGATAAAGATTACATACTTCTGAAGGAAATTAATTCAATAAGGTACATACTGTATACACATTAAAGGCGTCTTTGGACCAAAATAATGAAAAAAAATTTTCACTAAGTAATTATTTAAATTCAAAACTAAGAAAAACTACAAAAATCCCATTTAAATTCAAAAATAACTATATAAAAACATAATTTAAAATATGATTATAAAAAAATCACGAAAAAATTTTTACATTACTGGAGAGAATGAAATTTCTTATGTAATGTTTTTAGAGATAGCCTTTCAATTCACAGAAAAGTGATTTTCTAATAAATATTTTAATAAGACTACTTTGACAACAGGTTGTATACTAGAATTGTGTTGGTTGCTTTATCCCATCAGTGCAATTCCATTATTATTATAGTTACTGTACTTTATTTCACAAATTATACCATATATCATCAACTATATTATCTCTAAATTTAAGAATCGATCTCATAAAAAAACAACACAAATCATTTGAAATTTTCACTTTATTAATTAATATCTACTTGTACATCTATTTTATATTCGAACCAAATTGTATCGGTGCTATCATGTGTATAAATATATAACTATTAGTTTAAAATAGAATTAAAAATTATGCTTTACATTCCACGAGAGATGATGTGCAGGTACATATATATATATATTTCGATGGTCTAGATCAGCGTTTTTTCAACCTTTTTTTTTATCTCAGGGCACACTTAAATTTATAATAAAATTCCCGTGGCACAAATTTACGTGGAAAAAATCACGTGATTTAAAGTTGTGTTTGCAAGCATTCTATTGCCATATTACTTGATACTTAATCTAATTCTTTTTATTTACATTTTTTTCTAAATGAAATAAAACAGTATTGTTGTCTCTTAAAATAGCAGCAGGCTGAAAAAATAATTATTTAAATTAATAATTTTCATTCACATAAGAAAGCAAACAATATTAAGTCTTCATTTGCATTTAAAAGTGGCATGATAATTGCCTCAGAAACCTTTCCAACGTTCCGCTATTTCTAAGATAAAATAATTTAAACTATATACGGATAAACATAGATATATTTTTGATTTAAAGAAAATTTCATTTTAAATGAAATAATTCAGTGTTATGCACATATAACTTTGCTGATAAATATATATATTTTACTATATTATGTACACGTTTATTTATTATGGCAATGAAAATTTCAAAATCAATTTAAAGAGAATTTAATTTTGACACGTACGCTTATTGTCTTTAAGAAGTAAGCTTAGTATACGAGGTCATGAAACTATTATCTGGTTATCGTTGTGCGCCATCGATATACACATTACAGTTTTTAGTATAAATGCTTTACGATGAGATATATAGTATATATAAAAGTAATAATAAATATTTTTTCAAGTGCAATATAATTAATGATTCATTATAACACATGACTTTTATATACATATAAATATACTATGTTGCACTTCTTCTACATTAAAATATACATCTACTGTAATTTCTATAAACAATAAAAATGTTTGATATAATTTTTCCAGTCCAAAGATTTGGATGTTAATTTTTCAATGCTGCTATCTGAAGAAATAATGCAACTATCGATATGAAGAAACTACATAGCTAAAAAATAACATTAATTAATCATCAAAAATTTCTATAAATAAATATAATTAAAATCGATTTACCTGAAGTATACTTTCATTGGTGATTACATGATCACGAAAAATTGTTAAACCAAATGGAGATGATGACCGCTTTGTCACGTAGATCAACTGAATAATATAAAAATTATATATACTGTAATACGTTATATATGTCATAAATATATTACTACATAGTTACAAATTACAAATAATTTTATAAAATTTAAACATTTCAATGCGCTTACCTGTTGAAAAATTAAAGCAAACACTTTCAATGCCAAACAAAGAAAGTTGAACACTACAGAAATTACAACAATACAAACGATAAACGATTCTTCTGTAGAAACTTCAAAAATTAATTCATATAATACGAAAACTGTAAGACTAAAAAATATAAGAATGCTAAAAGAAATGAGATTCGATAGTATTTCATTTAATTTGTTGACAAGTTCACATAGTTTAAGATATAAACCTAACATTGCTGAAAATGAAATATCTTTGTTATTATTTATATTTTCGGTAAGACCTTTAACAAACATTTTCGATGCGAAGTATATCACTATCAACAGAATCGCCAACGCAAAGATGACCGAAAATACTGATCCAATACCGCAAATTATAAGAAAGGACTCCATTGTAGTAACAAATAACGCGTGTGTTAAGTTTGCGCCAAACTGAATAAAAATATGGAATTTCCAGTTTACATGTATTATGGCGGCAATTGTAGCGAATGATAGAATAAATGTAAATGCTACAGGAATCCAAAACGATATAAGACGAGCTATAATACGATTTATTTTAACTTCTAATTTACCAAATACCTGTCTGTCCTTAGTAATACTTATAAGTGAAGATATTTGATGCATCGTATTTTTATATAAGAAATTATATAGAAGAATAACAACAAATGATGTAAAAGAACAATATATCGAAGCTATGAGAGTGGCTTCTTCTTTCCAAAATTTTACGAATTTAGACGTGAGATATAAATCGAAATATTGCAAATTAAGTACAACTAGGAAATATTCAATTGTTATGTAAATAAACAGCATGAGAATCGTCAAACTATACGATTTCGTAAATATTTTTGTGTACAAATGGCAATCTTGATTTATGTATGAATATAGTCCAAAAATTTGCATATAGTTCGATAGCACTAATTGTAATTCGTCAAGTAGTTCAAACATATTGCATTTACAGAAATAATTTTAACGTGAAAAAACAATTTATTTTGTTGTTGGTTAGAAATTTAGAATTTATGTTCATCTACCCATTTAGAACTTGAATATAAGTGAAATGCTGCTGTTGTTCTATCGCTTTTAAAGCTAATTTTCTGTATTATGTTAAAGTAAACATTTATTTTAATATAGGTCGACAGGGAATTTTAATTGCAAATTTGTTCTATTCTAATTATAGATAAGCACGCGTTTGTAAATTTCAAAAATTTAATGTCTTTACTGTTTTTGTTTGATTTCTCTATCGATTTCTATAAATTTAAGAGAAGTTATATAAAAGATTCGCAAAATATTTTTAAAATCAAAATTCAATCAGTTATTATACAAATAGAAAATGAAGTAAATAGTTCAATATTTTTAATGATTAATTATATAATTGAATAGAAATATTTACTTACAGAATGGGCATAATGCTAGATCTCTTTATGTCTGTGTTGTACCATAAGCTAACTTTTAATTGTCTACCAATGGTTGAGGGGATAATAAGAGTGAACACTGATAGTTGGTCTCGATTTCACATCTACACAACGGGAAGACCACATGCACCACGTTTTGTTTTTCTAGTTTTCTTCACGTATCTAACAGGGACCAGTTTCTCGTGGAAAATCCCTCCCGAGTGACATTCGGTTTGACAGATCGCACATGTGTTGCGTTGCCCTTTAATCCAATTCAACTATTATTACTGTTATTGTACGTTACTTTACAACTTATAATATATATTAATAAATAATCCTTAATTATAATATCTTTGAGTTTAAGAATTATTCTGATAAAAAATCACTCGAATTATTTGAAATGTTCACTTTATTTACTAATATATACTTGTACAGTACATATTTTCTATATACGAATCAAATTGTATTGATGCTGTGATAACAAATATAAATATATAGCTATAATTTTGAAATAAAATTACAAAGTATAATTTAATGCACAAGAAATTATTTACAGCAGGGGTGTCCAACCCGCGGCCCAAGGCAAGTTCCAATGCGGCCCAATAAAGGTGTAAACAAAACCGACAAATGTTTTAATTTTTTATTATTTATTTATTTCAACGGCATAAACTCAGAAAATAAGTTTCACAAAGCCATAAACCTTTATTCATATTTTAGTTTTGAGTGGAAATGAAATATTTTCATGTACAGTACTTGGAGATGTGTGAATGAGGAAGGATTACTAAATAAAGCTGGAGTTGTGACTCAAAGGATTATAGACCCAAATTTGGTGAAAGGAGAGAAAAGACGAAAGATAAAAAGTTGTCAGAAAGGTTAAATAGTTCTTCTGTTAGGCAAATATTGAGTCTTAATTTTCCAACCTTTCTCACTTCTTTATCTTTTGTCCTTTCTCTTCTTTTTCCGAATTTGACTCTATAATCCTTTGAGTCATAACTCCAGCTTTATTTAGTATTCCTTCCAGAGTTGCAAGATTTGGCTACATTGCGCCAAATGTGGCTACTTTTTTAGTTTAACGTAAAAAAATATCATTTGGCGCTTTGGGTACTTTTGGGACTACATATCATTTATAAATATATTAGTTGAATAAAAATGCACTTTAAAATGGTGTTTCGTCGCTTTTTATTAATCAGAGACTCAAATAAACCAAATATTTGCGTTTTATCAAATAAATGAATTTATCTAGTTAATCCTTAAATATACTTGTATATTGGGCCACAAGTATATATAATATATACTTGTGGCCCAAAACTCCTTGACTTCTTTCAATTCGGCCCAGAAAAACAAAAAATTGGACACCCCTGATTTACAGATACAGTACATGTAAGCTATTTGTAAAGAATGTTTCGATGGTTTAGAATGAAAAACTCGGACCACTAAATGTGCAACATTTCAAATGAAGAGAAAAACACAATTAACCCTTAACTGGTTTTATGCCATATCTTTACGAATTTCTATAAATCTAAGCATTGTGCGCAGCTGCCATTTTATGTAATCTCATTCCGTCATGCCTCGCTTGAGGTGCCAAACGTTCGGCGTTTTAGCACTTACCAGGATGGAGCTACGTACCTTCTGGGGGCTGCACGGCCTCCACGATACCAGTTATGTTGGTTTTTTGTGAATATGTGTTTTTATGTTTTTTTTTTATTTTTACAATTATTTTGCAAAGATATCTCACACTTGCATCAAAAATTCAAAATGACTACCAAAGCATCATTTGAACTGCTAATAGATGATAATATTATACAAAATTGCTAGATCAAGCCAAAAACTCCTAAAATAAGTATGTTGTCATTTTGTGCTAAAAAAAAATGAAAAATATACTACTAAGTTGTTTGAAATTTGTTTGTAAAGTGCATAGTACCGCAAAAATACTATGTGATAACTCTCAAGACTGAACTACATATTTCATTAAAATTTTCCTGAGTCTTAAAAGTAAAGTGATTATATTACCTGTGGTTTTTTAACAAATTATAGTTAGAGACTATAAGAGTTACTATTTTGAAAGACTAGTTTCTTAAGAATAAGAAAAAATAAATATTTTTGTTAAAATCTTACAATAGGGTAGATTTTTGTATTTTTGAAAAAAGCAAACACCAAAAGTTGTAACAATTTTGTGATATCTTGTAATAATTAAGTAAAAAAATTATATGAATATATAGGAGTTGATTATACTAAACAAGAGTTACATTTAGCATTTATGCACTTCCAAACTGTCACATTGTTCAAACTTGCTCTCTAGAGGCAAATTTTGCTTGGGGGCTGCGCAGCCCCACCATACCAGTTATGATTGTAAAATTTACAAAACCAGTTAAGGGTTAAAATTTTGGGTTTGAACAATTAAGATAATTAAAATACGTTTAATAGTTTAAAAATGTTGACCTTAATAACTTTCTCAATGTTCACCCGGTGTTGACAAAATGAAGCGTGACAAACGTCAACACTTTTCTGAAGGCTATATCTTTTGAATTTTGCTGAATTGCCGTGAGTGCAATCTAGTACCTTCCCAAAACATATTTCAGTTTAACATGTGACTAATAGCTCAGCCGTAGTTTAACAGTAGTAAAAGTAGTACGTAAAGTCGACTGGGGTGTATTAAACTCACCATGTCACTAATGTTATAAAAATTTTGCTATATCTTCCTGTAAGGAAAGACTGAATTATTGATAAAAGCTAATTATTTACTTAATTTGTTTGTATGTTAGTTAAGTATGGGGTTTTTTCAAAATGAAAAGGAGCATTTAAGAAACTTATTGAAAAAGTTTGATGATATATCTGATGATATTGATTCTGATAACGTGAGGAAAAAGGTCATATTACCTTTTTCCTCACGTTATTGAGAACGAAGATAACGATGAAACTGAACAAGAAGACAAAGATGAGACCGCTGTGAAGAAAAGGCTACTAGTGAATAATACACTGTTGATCAAAATAAAGCTGATGGAGAAAGCGTTGAAGATGCCCGCTTATCTAAGGCTACGTATTTTATTGGAAAAGAAAACTAATAAACGGGGATAAAACATACTATCGAAAACGGTTCGAACATTAGGCTACGTTTATAAATTGAAATTTTGAACATTTATAAAACAACTTGGCTATGAATTGATTACTGACCATTCTCAGAAAATAAACAATAATCTCAGAATATCGAGAGAATTTAGGCATAAGAAGTTTAGAAAGATTTTAGGAGAACCATTGGATGAACCTTTAAAAAAGAAACCTAAAAGTCTAGGATGATGCAGTGGATGTTTCAGAAACAAGGATCGAAAACCAAGATATGCGTGTGAGAACTGTAATGCGCATGTGTGTGTAGAACGTGCTCATATGTACTGTGAAAAATGTTTGAACTTTGACAATCGATAACTTTTTTATATAAAATATTTTTACTTGCAGTTTTTTTATGATTAGATATACAGTACTTTAGATTTAGATATTATTAGTTATTAAATTTTTGAAAGTATTATATTTCTGCTATATAAAAACACCATAAGAAAATTGTTCTGAGTGCGTTAAACCGTACCAAGTACGAAAAAGATAATAAAATGACCTTTCATTCTGTTGTTTTTTCTGTTTTTATTATGAATATTTAATTATTGTCTTGACATATATTTTTTGCAATCTATATATATGAAATATATCGTAATATACTTTAAACTATAAAAAATAAATTTGTTTTCTTAAAAAAATTTATTTTGAATAGGGTTGTCACACCCCACCTTGTCGCTAACGTTGCAAAAGTCCACCTTGTGAATGCCGGATTATGTTAAAGCATATGTAGTTTTGTATTTTAAGAAGTAAACTTAACATATCGGCCAGAAAATAATTTCGTGATCACAAGATTTTCACTTTAGGCCATCGATACACATTTTACAATTTTGTACAAATGCTTTAGGATGAAACATATAATTTCTAATATTCTATACGTATGTATTCTACTTTAGAACTGTTTGTAACTGGCGTTTCCAAAGTCCGGCATTTGAAGATGGCCTATGCGTTAGGCTGTAAACGTTAGCATATAGCAAATAAATGTTTCTCAGCAGCCAAAAGTGTTTAGTGACGATTTTAGCAATTATTCTTTCTGCTGACTATGAATTCTCTTGTTAAATATTTATTATATCTTCTATAAGCTGTAATAAATATTTTTCCAATTGCAATATAATTAATGATGCATTGTAATGTATGAATTTAATATACATACAATATATAAATATTCTATATTGCACTTATTTTACAATAAAATATACATCTGATTTCTGTAAACGATAAAAAATTTGATGTAATTTTTCCACTTGAAGATTTGATTTTAATTTTTCAATGCTGCTATCTGAAGAAATAATACAATTATCGATACGAAGAAACTATAAAGCTAAGTAAAATGACATTAATCAATCATCCAAAATTTCTATAAATAAATATGATTAAAATCGATTTACCTGAAGTATACTTTCATTGGTAATTACATGATCACGAAATATTGTTAAACCAAATGGAAATGATGATCTCTTTATCATGTAGTTCAACTGAATAATATAAAAATCATATAATGTACTGTACACTGTATTTTTCAGAATACGCATTTTATACTAAAAACTAAAATGATAATTAATAAAATATTCTGACTTTGAAGATTTGATAGAAAAAAATAAATTATTCTGTAAGTGTGGGGAAGGCACTCCAAAAAATATGATGGCGTCAAATAGGAGAAACTCATTTACGGAAATAAGGTATTCAATTCCATAAAGCAGTGTATAGTACGGAGTTTAAAAATAAAATGAAATAAATACTGAGTAATTATTTAAAATTCTTATTAATTCAACTTCTGAAATCGAATTTTTATTAATAATGAAATATACAAATGCCTACATAGATAAAACTCTGGTGACAACACAGTTAAATGCTAACGAACAGCACAGAAAATATGGTTAATCATATAAAAATTAATGTTTTTATTTTTGATAGTGTTATAAAATGTGAAAAATTTACTAACGTTCGCCATGTTACAGAAAATGTTATAAATATTTTAGTTTTTAAGAAATTTAGCATATACTATACTCCCCAAAATTATATACACTTGAATGTGTATTATTATCAGGGGTCATGCTACCTGTCGCAAAATTCGTAATTTGCGAAAATTATATTCATCTGGCTTTTTATCATCTATATTCTTAAGATGATTTTAAAAAGTCCAGAAAAAAAAGTAGTTCGATGAAAAAGAGTATTACAGAATATGAATCTGTCTTGATCAGATAGCATTTTATTGTTAACAAACAAAAATGAAGTTGCTTCAGAAACTGTCATAAAAACTCTGCATTTTACTATCCCGATTGTTATGTATACGTTACTGTGAAAGACCAATATTTGTGAATGTCGACACAGACAACTGTGTGAATGTTGACATGCACCACAGACAACTGTGTGAATGTTGACATTCCCCCCATTTCGGTCATTCACAGTAACATATACATAACAAGGAAAGGTATTGGAATCCTGTCAAATTTGATACCCCACGTTTTTTGCAAATCTCCACGTTTTAAGACTTCCTGAACTCTAAAAATTAAAGACAGAAAAATATTCCGTGAATAGGTACAGTTTGTTTCTATGTGTCTACTGACGTCGATTTCGTTTAATATCTCAGCATAGAATAATGATTAAGAAACGAAATTGGTTATGAAAGTTTTTGTATAAGGAACATTGATGCTATTAATTTTTGGTGGTTAAAAGTCGAAGTAGTAGAAAGATAGGTCTATCACCTGTCATATCTCGAGAGAAGTCGGACTTAGTGAACATATAAACGTTGCTGCGTTCAAAAAGTTTTTAAAAAACTCATCACTACCCTTGTAATTAAGCTTTTTGTCATTTTATAATAATTAATAAAATAAATGAGTTTTATAACAAAATCTCATGACACATGGCGCGACATACAATTTTATTTATTATGATAAATAATGTAAATGCTATCTTTTTAATAAAATCTCCTAATAGCCAGGACCACAATATAATTTTGTACCTAACTGAAATGAAAGATTGAGCGACAATATCAGAAATCCGTTGCCGGATTTTTTTTTTTTTTATATTGTCAGTCGGCCTCGCATTTCAGATTGGTACAAAAAGTCACGGTGAACGAAAAAGTAATCTAGAGAACTTTCTATTTCGGCAATAAAAATAATGTGTTTGGCGAATGAGTTGGCGAATGCTACAAAAAAAACCAGCGTTACCCGTGATTATTACATGACATCATCCGATGATCATGTCAGGTTAACAAATTGTAAATCTGATCTAAAGATTTGAGTTAATTTAATTCTCATATTTTAATATAATGATCGACATATATCAAGTATAATGAGAAAAATGCCTATTAGCATATTTTAATTACTAAAATTTATATGACGCTATATTTCATTCAGTATTGTGCTTTACCTGTTCAACTAATTTCGTTATATGACAGTTTAAACAATGATTAGCATGAAAAGCAGTTTGCGGTGTAAGAATAATCGATGTACAGTACTATTTATAATACAGTAATTTATTAGGTTTCCAAAGATATATATAACAGGAAAAGTATAGCGATCGGTAGAAAATGACACCAAAGATTTGGACTTCAGGATCTTGAGTGCCTTTTAATTATACCCATAATAGGTTCGGCTAGGCCACAATAACGGCAAGCCTACTTATTCCAGTCAGACCATTCCCATACAATTGTTTTAAGAAATTTTTCTTTAAAAACTATATAAATAAAAAACTAGCAGCCAGTTGCTTTACTGGCAACAACATTTAAAACTGCGTGTGACGTCATTTGTTATGCTATTTTATTTTTTAAAATTTTATATAATTAATTTTTCTTAATGTCAAAAAGCCTAAGTTTCAGGGTAGGGATGAGTTTTATAAAAATTTGTAAATGTAATAACAAGTAAAAACTTCATTAAGTCCGACTTTACTACGCTACTCGAGATACCATACACCATTACCTTCCATCTTCCCACCCCCTTCACCTATAACTACCGAAATTTAATAGCAACAATCTCCAAATCTTCCAAAAATTCAGAAACATACCACAAAAAAGAACATGAGTAATTACTTAAGCTTCAAAATGGGTGAACAAAATCGTGTCCCGCACGAATACACGCAAAAACACTAACATTTATACATATAGAAAAAAATCCCTCTAATTTTTCTCCTGGCCGTCACACCGAATACTTTAAATGATTAAAATATTACACGAATTACTTACTTCTTTCATTTTACTTGACTTTGTTCCTCGATAGATATTGTATTAAAAATACTTTTTTTAAAAAAAAGGGTAAATTAAACGTTTAAAATTAATCTATTTCTATAAAATTCGATAAGAAATAAATTATTTCAGTAAGTTTAAGCTTCGATTTATGCATATTTATTTCTCAAAAAGACACTGTGGCCAGGTTGGCCTTTTACAAGCATCTTAAAGCAAAAATGAACAAAACCAACAAAAAAAACAAACAAAAAACAAAAACAGGAAGCGAGCTAAGAAAGAAAATTACATTCTACCTCAAGTCCAAAAAATTAATTAAGAACAAATATCACTGTGACTTAAGTTTTTTCCATTTTTTCCATTTTTTTTTCTTTTTTTTTTTGACGATTTCATAACTTGTTATGTTACGTAAATCGTTGCACAGACTTTTTCCAATAGAAGATTAATTGAAAGATCGGTGCAGATCTCCCCACCTCTAGTTTAACAATTGGGAAACTATATTCACGAATAAGGCTATACGAGTATCTTGTGTTGATCTGCGACATTCTCCTATACCAATTCCGAGGAAGCTGTTTTCCTTTTTGTCCTTTATATATTTGAAACCCTCCAATAGAATCTGTTTCTTGTAAATTTCACTAATCTTGTCAATATTATCGGTGCGGTAGAGTTCGGATACCGATTCCATAAAGTTTAAATTATAAATTGAACGCGTGTAACGATTTTGTGCCATCTGAAGTTTATTAATAGCGTATATAGATGTGGTTCCCCATACAGTAATACCATATCTTATTTTAGATTCGATGCAAGTGTAGTACAGCCGTTTCAAGAGTAATGTACTTAAAAAAGCATTAAAATATTATATGCATAAATCGAATTTCTAATCTGCATATTTTCGTAGAAATAAAAGTATAAATTTAAAAGTGATTTTTTAAAAAATATATAATTTATAGCATTATAAAATATTCGTGATACAACTTGAATGACAAAATTTTCACGTTGTAAAATTTAAGTTGTGAATAAGCTAAAAAGTTCGGAATATTTAATATTTATCTGATTGAGATAATTATTAATGTTTTCAAAACCTTTTTTTTCACAACTTAAATGTTACAATTTAAATTTTAATTAAATTTAAATTGTAACATTTCTCTTTCAATTAATTAGTTGGTAGAGATATGAGGCTTATCAAACTGAAACGGAACCAAGTAATCGAGATCACAATACATCACATTACATCAAAATTATTAAATTAATTTTTTAGAGGGAAGTAACTTACAACTTGTTTCGAAATATCCTTACAATAATAAATAGTTTAATTATATCTTTTATTTTCAAATTAAATTCAAATATTATATATTATCAAAAAATTAGAAGTATATTTAGAGATATATGTTTATATAAATATAAAATAAAGCGGTTAACAAATTGTAAATCTGATCTAAAGATTTGAGTTAATTTAATTCTCATATTTTAATATAATGATCGACATATATCAAGTATAATGAGAAAAATGCCTATTAGCATATTTTAATTACTAAAATTTATATGACGCTATATTTCATTCAGTATTGTGCTTTACCTGTTCAACTAATTTCGTTATATGACAGTTTAAACAATGATTAGCATGAAAAGCAGTTTGCGGTGTAAGAATAATCGATGTACAGTACTATTTATAATACAGTAATTTATTAGGTTTCCAAAGATATATATAACAGGAAAAGTATAGCGATCGGTAGAAAATGACACCAAAGATTTGGACTTCAGGATCTTGAGTGCCTTTTAATTATACCCATAATAGGTTCGGCTAGGCCACAATAACGGCAAGCCTACTTATTCCAGTCAGACCATTCCCATACAATTGTTTTAAGAAATTTTTCTTTAAAAACTATATAAATAAAAAACTAGCAGCCAGTTGCTTTACTGGCAACAACATTTAAAACTGCGTGTGACGTCATTTGTTATGCTATTTTATTTTTTAAAATTTTATATAATTAATTATTATAAAATGGCAAAAAGCTCAGTTTTGAGGATTGAGATGAGTTTTATAAAAAATTGTATAAATGCTAATAATGAGTAAAAACTTCATTAAGTCCGACTTTACTACGCTACTCGAGATACCATACACCATTACCTTCCATCTTCCCACCCCCTTCACCTATAACTACCGAAATTTAATAGCAACAATCTCCAAATCTTCCAAAAATTCAGAAACATACCACAAAAAAGAACATGAGTAATTACTTAAGCTTCAAAATGGGTGAACAAAATCGTGTCCCGCACGAATACACGCAAAAACACTAACATTTATACATATAGNAAATTAAGTACAACTAGGAAATATTCAATTGTTATGTAAATAAACAGCATAAGAATCGTGAAACTATACGATTTCGTAAATATTTTTGTGTACAGATGGCAGCCTTGATTTAGGTATGAATATAGTCCAAAAATTTGCATATAATTGGATAGCACTAATTGTAGTTCGTCAAATAGTTCAAACATATTGCATTTATACGAATAATTTTAACATGAAAAGAAGAATATTTTCTGTTGTTGAACAGAATATTGTGATCTATTTTGTCGGACTGATTTAGGAATTGCAAATAAGTTAAATGCAACGGTAGTTACATTGTTTATATAGTTAATAGTCTTGATGTAGGAATGACGATAATGGTAAAGTAAACACTTATTTTAATTGCGAATTTGTGTTCTATGGCTACCAATGGATAAGCACAAGTTTCTAAATTTCAAGAAAGTTTAATATTTTCATGTTTATATTTGATTTTTTATCAATTTCCATAACTTTAATAGAAATTATAGAAGAAATTTGCGAAATAGTTTTAAAATCGAATTCTAATCAGTCATTGTACAAATGGATACATTAATGTTTGTAGTGATTAATGACGGCATTTATGTACAGGCTATATCAGGCATGGTTAACATACGGCCCGCGGCACAGTGGGTCGTGAGACGATTCTAGCAGGACTTAAGTATATAGGCTGGTGCAATTCATTTTTATAATAAAAATTTTTACTTAGATATCGTATTAACTAAAAATTTACATATCGGAGTCACATTCGGAGTTTGACTCGGATTTCTCATACTACGGTCACTCTCGGTGCTTTCAGTAATTTTAAAACGTTAGCGGTTAACCGAGTTTTCTTATACCAAGTGATCTAAGTTTTGTAATGAGAGGATCTGAAGAAATTAAAAGATCATGTAAAATATCTATAGTAGTGTTTATTCTATAGGTTTTTCGGGAATAACTCTCACGAAATTTTTTTAATTTCTTGTGCCTAGTTTCTTGCACTTCTTCGGACAATTGTCCTATTGAAACTAGAAACGAATTTTTGATCCGCGTATTAAAACTTTGTGAAGAGTGACTGGCATGGGATACCAATGATAAAGCGTCACGTATAACTCCTCTGTTTCCTTCGTGTAGATTTCGAATTTGCTTGTATCAATTTCGTAGCCGATGCCAGCGCTTGTAATATAACCGAAAATCGTTCTATTAGGTTCTTGTTAACACCGATTATCTCTGCAATAAGAGTGGCATTCGAAAAGAATCTTGCCGAATTACTGTCGTTGGTGTTTCCACCACCTTGCTTGGGAGTATCCAGAAGTAAACCAGTTTCGGTTCTAAATCTGTTAATAATATTTTTCTTTCTTGTTGATACTGACTCATTCTCTTTGGTCTCGCGCACTTGCCATTTTTTAATATCCATTCGATACGCTATGCGAAGAATGCATTCCACGAATCTTATGTGACAAGGAAGAGTCGATAGACCAAATGAAAAAGTTTCTTCATTACATTGCCTCATTTTCATATTAGGTAGATCGTTCATTTGGCTGGATAGGACGTCCCAAAAATTCTTTTTGGGACATCCTATTATTTGTTTTCGTGGTGTTTTACAGCTTGCACTAGTTTGTGGCAAATCGACATGTTCGATAATTGCCTAATCATTGTGCCATAAGCGATTTTTGTTTGAAAAATGTTTGATATTTCGATTACGTTTCTTCCATCTTTGACTTAGACCAACGGAAAAAGAACAAGTAATTTGACGTAACTCATTTTCCACTAACTCGACTAGGATTTGTTAAACTGAACTTTTTTTTAATGTAGTCTACGATAATATTTTTTACTTCGAATGATCCGCTTATCATTTTAATTTTTTCTCTTAGTTTTTCAAAAAGTTCACTCCCGCTGACTACGAGCCATCGCCCTGTGAAAGAAAAAATGGTTATACGTCAAAATCCGCTCGTTTCCGCACACAGATATCTGTTAGACATAATTATAAAATTTTCAAAAATCCGGAGAAAATGAAATTAAAACGTACAAAGACATACGAAAAAAGATGCAGAAGTTTTAAAGTTCTACTTATTTAAAATTAAGTGTAAAAATCCCTTGGGTTTGCGATTGTTTTATATAAAATTCCCTCATTGACTATTATTAATGAAATATACATATTAAAATACATACTTTGGCGATTAGTATTCATCTTAATATTAGATAAAAACACTTAAAACAGCCAGCGAAATAACTATTCAAAATAAGTCCGAACACGACACTAACGTTATGATTCCAACCAGATATAAAACTGATGCTTTTTATTTGTTGCTTAGCAAAGCCACGGGGCGTATTTTAAAAATTATCGGTAGCAATTGACTCACTGGAATGTTTTTTATTAATACATAAATATGTAAGGGTCATTATCAGTTATGTATTTTTTGACTTTTGTCCTCCTAGAATCGTCTCACGACCCACTGTGCGCGGGCTGGATCCTGCCCGTCTAATGAATTTATGTGGCCTGCGATCAATCTTTCAATATTAGCTACTCAAATCCGAATAGCTCGATGAAAAATTCTGACGCCTAAAGAAAAAGGTCAACAACGAATTGTGCGTTTAGAGTTAGCCCTCCATTACAAATCTTGTAAGTATAGCGTAGAATGTTGATAAAGCATGATAATGTGAAAAATGTATCTGTAATCGCTATCTACAATTTAGTCTCTATGGGATTACACCATAATGAGATCTCGCACCACCTCAAAACCTTCCTAGGGCAGCCTCTGGTTCGGCCGATGGAAAAGTTTTCTTTCTAATTTCGACCCGGGGGCAAAAACTGTTGGCCGCACCTGGACTATTTAAATACATTTATATTATATAATATGCTTAATTATCAAATTGGAGTAATAACCAGATTTGGAATACTGTACCTCGAATATCTCGAACATTTAGTGAACTTAGTTACCTTACATTATTGACTACATTAATAATTATATTTAATATTCATTATTTAATTTGTTATATTTAATTTCATATGTTTATAAATTAGTAAAATAAAAATAAAAAAGAAAAGATTAACAAAAGTATATGAAATAATTTTTTAACTTATGCCTTTTTGAGTACTCTGTACTCAGCTGTAATACATTAATAGATATATTAATTGTTTTTTGTTACGGCTAACGGGAATCTTAGCCAGGCACAAGTTCAAAGTGGTGAGTCCGTACCCCAAGGTTCCAATCTATTCTAGGGTATACGTTCGTTCTTGCTTCTCGCACTCGTCGACGTCCAAACAACAAGTGACCAAATCACAAAGTGTCTGACCCTGCGGTTCCTCTCGTACCGCGCAGGATTACTCTTGCAATGACTTCCGTTGCCGTGGCTAGGGGTATTCTGCCTTAGGGGCGTTTAGTCATAATCCCACGAACAATAGCTTCGCGCCACTGGCCACTCGACCAAGCACATGTACAGTACAAAGTGTCCGTTACAGTTTTTACTCTCACCTACTGTACATTTTATTTTCTTTGCTGTTGTGTAACAGAAGGAAAGTATGGCTTTCGAGGTCAAAACTGACCTCCAAGATTTTTTGATTTTCAACTCAGAGAACCTTAATACGCCGAGACATGCAAAAAAAATTTGGAGTTTTCTGTATGTATGAGATGTTACTGTGTGTGGGAGAGGCACGATTTTGTTCACTAATTTTAAAGCTTAATAACTGCTGCTCCTTTTGTCGAAAATTTCTGAAATTATTCAGAGATTTTTTAAATTACGGAATTGATACTATTAATTAAAATTTAGTGGTTAAAGGTCAACGAGGTAGATAGAAAGGGAATCGCGTATCATATCTCGAGTCAGACTTAATGAAGAGTTTACTTGTTATTAGCATGTACAGCACAATTTTTATAAGCTCGTCTGTATTTTCAATATTAAACTTTTCTGCTATTTTATATTAATGAATAACATAAAAAGTTTTTAAAATAAAATCTTAGATGGAGCTACAAACAATTTTAAGTTTTTCGCCGGGAAAGCTACGCGACTTGTTGCTGGAATTTTTATTTAAGAAAACAAGAATTGTAAACGTATAGAATCTGTTCTGCTTCTCAAATACTACTGTTAATTTTGTCACGGTGGTGATAAAGATGTACTATGAATACTCAGTGGCGTATACAAATGAAATACCGTTGTCACAAATGTAAATTAAAATTTTCTCGAACTCAAAACTTTCTTTTTAGAAACATTTATGATAATAAATATGGTTCGTCGAATTGTTCTCATTACAATCGCCGTGCATCAGTAGCGAATTATGTTCTTGTCAGGCGTAGGCATAGTTTTGTTATAATGTCGTTTATGTAAATATATCTCTTTTATATTAAAATACAATAAAATCCTTAAATAATAATAAGTTTTTAAAGCTTTTTAATGTTCATAAAAATTTTAGAGGCATATTATCTTTTGGCTATATAATCTTTAAAACTTCTCAAAACGACATGGTCTATGAGCGTGCCTAGTGCACCTATAGGGGAGACCGGGGCAAGATCGGCATGTTAAGCTTTACTTAAATTTTGTGTAATAAATACTGCTGTAAACTGAAAAAGAAGCTTTGCATATTGTCTATTGGAATGTTACCTTACTATAGAACTGGTTAAAATCAGTTTGGAAATAAAAATAATTAAAATAATTACAACTTTACAAGAAGAGAGAAATTGACGAAGTTGCCCCGGGTATAGGGGCAAGATCGGCAACTTCTCTCTTTTTGTAAAGTTGTAATTATTTTAATTATTTTTATTAAAGTTGC